>NW_010194078.1:0-36859 GCF_000695765.1 Mesitornis unicolor | reverse complement strand
CAACCTGCCCCTGTGTCAGGGGTCTGGAGGTAATTTCTGCTGCTTGTGTCTCCACATTGCCATGCAGCATGGATGAAATGGTGATGTCAGGATTACTTGAGGCAGGGGACGTGCGGGAGACAGTCGTTGATTGTTTGTGGCTGGGCGTGGTGTCAGCTGGCCTGTGCATGGCAGCCTCTGACATCACCGCTCCCAGGCCAGCACTCCTAACTGCAAGAGTCAAGGAAGGAGTGGATGACTCAAGTGCCATGGATGGTTGGGATGTTGCAGCCGAGCGCATCTCAACAGTGCTACTGGTGATGCTTGGCTGCTGGCTGTTAGTTGTAGCTGATCCACCTGCAGATGATGATGAGGAGTGGCTTGTCACCTCCACCTTGTCTCTGGCTTTGAGAGATGGGGAGGCAGTGGCAGTGGCATGGGGGCTCGTTGTTTGGAGAGCGGGGCTTGTCGCCTCGCTCCCAGCAGATATCCTGAGTGAGGTCTCTTCCCATGCTGGCTCTTTAGGCTCAGTCTCTGTTAGGCTTGTGTTAGGAATGGGGCTCCCTGTGACCAATGAAGTGGCTGTTTTGGTTGTGGCTGTTTGCCCTGTAATTATATGAAGTACATTATTACTCTAACCAGCAAAATTTTTTATTTTCTGAAATTTCATTAATCTGTCTTATCTTAATTTTTTTTCTTTCCCTTAGTTTTGGAGTTTAACTCAATGGTCTACAATTGTCTTTTCCAACCCTACTGATTCTATTATCTCTCTAAACTAAAATTTTAGAGAATTAACAAGGAAAATGAAAATTAATGCAATGCATTTTTTCAGCATCGTTTTCTCCTGAGCTTTTTGTGTATATTTTATTATTTCAATTACTTTTTTTTTTTTGCAAGGGAACCGTGTCTTTCTTACTTACTCTCTGTCAGCCAGGATAGAAATCTTTTTCTGTGCATATCTTCATGTTCCTGTCTTAAGTCATAATAATCATGAGAGAAAATCTGTTGCTGTCCTGTGTTTACCAGTATCTCTAACTATGAATAAATCATAACTGCTTTAGTTCACAAGTATGAAGATAACTTCTCTAACACTCCCCAATTTTTTTAGAGGGAAAATCAAATTCTTTTCCTATTGTGATCATATTCTTGGGCTAATTCAGGCTCACTTTATTTACTTCCTCAAGTAGTTTAACCTTAATTTTGAGGAATGGTTTAATTCCTACTAAAAATACAGACAAATATCTTCTGTCTTATGTTAATATTACCCAAAGTTTTTTGTTTCAGCTATATAAAACTTAAAGGATTCTCAGAGAGAGTACACTTGAGTAGCTCTATCAAATTCTTAAGAACCGCATTAACTTCTTTTGACTCTGTTACCTGTAAAACTAAAGTGGCATTTTCATATCATTTGGCATTTTATGTATATAAAAGCTTGTAAAGTAACAATATATATTTTGCAGAATTCCTTCTACAGACTGATACAATTTCTGCATCCCAATAGAGCTTGAATTGTAAGACCCTGTGCTTGTATCCCTTTGATTATTAACAGCAAGTACTCAAGAAACTTATACTCATCTGCATTGAATGACTTGGAAGAAGACAGTACAAATAAAATAATGCAACTGTCTGAATTTCTAGATGTTATTTAAAAAAACTCTTGTAGTACAGTGAGAACACAGTATAATTAATACAACCTAGTCCATGCTTTCTTATCAGTGTTTTCCTTTCAGGGGGGAAAAATTGGCGAAATTGGTCTCATAGATAAGCTTAAGGCTAAAAAAAGTCATAAAATCTGACCAGACACTACATGTTTCATCTTTTAGATGTGAGTTCTGCAAATATCTTACTCTCACTCTTTTATCTACTTACAGCTTTATGTCCCTACTAAAATGCCATCTGAAATACTACACATTCAAGAGAAATAAAAAAAATAACTGTCAATATCACATGTTATTGTATTTTATATAGATCTTTAGCTATGCCCCCAGACTATAATTTCAAATATATCTCAAACACATCCTCTAAATATGTTAAGTAATGGTAAGCAATCGTAAGTAATCAAATAGATTTTAACTTACACAGAAAAAGGGAGAAAATGAAATGCCAAAGGTAATTCCAAGTCCCCATGTTGAGTGTTCACCTCTTTGCAGTACTCCTTCCATTTGTGAAACTGACATTTTGAATGGAAGACTTCAGTAATTTAAACAGGGGTGAGGCTGCTTTGTTACGTCTCAGCCTCAGCTAATCCCTCACACAGGTGGGATCACAGCCAATGTAATAAAAATCTCACACCTGACCTGTACCTTAGTAAATTCCAAAGTTTTCTGGTGAAGTATGCTTGCTTTTCTTTGGTGGAACAAAGTCTGAATGTGATCCAAAGGCTAGTGAGTCCAAAGAAAAGACAGACAGAATTCTTTGATGCCAAGACTTGGCATATCTATAACTACATGAGCCCTAGATTTTGCTCCAGCAGTTATGTTTTCTAAAATTAGTTTCATTTTGTTTTTACTTTGACAAGGAAGTAAAATGAAGGTAAATAGTCCCTGAAATGAACCCAAGAAAGGTTATTGTTGTTCTTTGCTGTGAGGTGGCAGATTTCAGCTCTGTGTCTTGTTTGATGTAGAAGCTCCTGACGCAGTCAGATGTTTTCTTAGCAGTCGCTTGTTTACAGCTTTAACTGAAATGCTTAAAGAATGCATGTGAACCATTCCTCTGGCATTAATCACTAGAAAGTCCATCTTTCTTTTACTCAGGAGGTTAATGTCTTCAGGGTGCTCTCTCTCTTGGACTCCCATTGGCCTAGCACCAGTCTTTAACTCATACTAAGCTTGGGCAGTTATGGTGGTACCGTTCCACACATGAGGGCAATGTTTGGACCTAATCCCCTTTCGTGACCTCTGCAGATCCTGCTCATCCATGAGTAATGTACAAGCATCAATGCTCTTGCAAACCAGAGCCTTCTGTCCCTATCAAGGAAAGGGCAAGTTATGGCACTCTCTACATCTCTTAGCCAGGATCATGTTCTATGAAATGACAGCCATAGAAGATTGGCTGTAAGAAGAAGCACCACTGTTTTTTAGTGTGCAATGACAATTAGCTTCTGTGAAAGAAGTTGTCCTTTATGAACCAGAAGAACAATCCAAGGTCAGATTTAGTACTATAAACCCATTTTTACTAACATACAGGAAATGACATATTAACTTAAAAATAAAATTTAAAGTTACTTCTCTTTTTTTCCAAGGGAATAGATACAGTAGAGTGGCCTGTTGTTTCATTACAACCTATCACCAGAGCTGAGGTTCAGGTAAGTCTCTGTAAGGCAGCCTCAATTCGTAGTTTCTCTTTTTACACCTGTGACAATTTATGCCCCCAAAGCAAACTAAATTCTAATTCTGCTTGCCATATATTTTGTCATAAAAGTTGCTTTCTGACAAATGCAGAACAAGTTTTACCACATACCTTAAAGATATGAGAGTTCCCAGTATCAAACTGTTGTCCTTTTTCAAATTTTTTAAATGCCTATTGACTCATTTCACCAACCTATAAACTCAAGATTTTACTGACCACCTACTTCTTACATACATCTTTCAAAGCTTGTGAGGAAACTCAAGTTACGCCTACAGGTAGGAGGTGAAGATAAAAAGGGAAATAACAAGATTGAAATGCCATGTAGTTCACTTTTTAAAACCTTGGCATTCTTTGGGATGCTCGAAGACTCTGGACTTTACATTGCAAAGAAACTCAAATATATTAATTTTTACCTGTTTGTGAACATGTTATTAAAAGCCATTCTTTACCAAGGCCATAGCTTCTCAAAAGAAAGGACAAAGCTGAAAGAAATACAGATGGCAGCTGAACTATCAAAGGTGGTATTTTCTATTAAGTCAAAGAATACAGTGGGGAGAAAACCAAAACTCTTGTGCACATCTAAGCTCCTCAGCCAACTTGAATCACAAGCAGCAACTATTGGGGATAAATGCTGGTTACTTCACAGCTGAAAGATAAACACATTTTGAGGTACTCTGTTTTCTAATGCTTCCTTCTGCCAGTCATAACCAAACACTTCCAGATTCTCACTTGCCCATTTATTAGTCAAAGATGGAATTTCTTGGAGAAATCACACTTCAGGGGAAAAATCACAGTTCATGGTAATACTGTTTTTAATTTCATTTATCATGTTGTGTTACTAAAGCAATACATCCAAGAGCCTCCAAAAATATATCAGTACTGTCAGTGTAGATGTGTATTGCTCTGTGAGTATTGGAAGTGAAAGAAAAAGGGTTTTTTTGGCAGGAACTGTACTTTCCACATGTATAGGAATGTTTGTGAGGCCATATAGCTGCCATCATTAAAAAAAAAAAACCCAAATCTGTTCCACCGTCTTCTTAGACTAACACAAAAGGAGCTCTGTAATCAACCTGTTCCCATACAGTAATGCTTGTGATTGAAACAGCCTTAGAAGCAGGATGTACCTGCACTGTTACAAAGAGCAGCCACAATGTGGATTTCAGACATTCCAACCCTCCCGCCTTCTACAGTGGCTCAGGAGGTTTTTGCTGAAGGGACAGATTATTGTTTTATTTTAATACTAGCTGTGAGTCAGTGACATTGCCAGCTGTCATTCTGTGTCATTTATAGCTACACTCGTGTAAGAAGTGCCCTATCACTGAATTTTCTCTTCGATTATTTAATGTGTGAACTTCGTTTCAGAGAGTTTAGCCCACATGAACAATGTGAAGCTGCATTATTCAGTGTAAATCACTGGGTTTATTCCAATGTCAACATATTGTATATCAACTCAGGACAGTCTCTCTTTTTATTTTATGTTTGCCTTCTCATTAATCACAAACAGAAGTGAGGTTCTTCCTTGTTGAAAACTGCTTCCAGAAGAACTACCTTCTCATTTTGTAATTTCAGTGTCAGAGAGAATCAGGAAAGCCCAACTAATCTTGAAGTTTGACTACAGATAATTAGTCCTGAAAAAAAGCACTATAATACTAACGAGACTATGCTGCTTCTGTGACTTCACTAGCAACCATTCTTGACTTTCTTCTGTGCTGTGCAGATGCATCGGTTTGGTTACAGGGAATTTCTACCTAAGCACTTCATAAAGCTGTGTAGAAATTGTCCTCATAGGTCTGGACAGAAAAAGGAAGAGAAGAAAATTACTCCAAAAAGGAAAGTCCAGTTCTCCACCAAGCAGCATCACTGACACAGCGTCTGCTTCAGAGACACATTCAAACAGGCCTCTGCCAGAGAGCAAATATCCATGTTAATCATAAACTACAGATGAGAATTAAGAAATGAGTGGTGTGTTCCAGGGCAGAATTCAAAAGGCAGCACTCGGCCAAAGATTATTGCCAGTAACAATATAACTTCATTATGTAGAGCAGGCATTCAAAATTCAGTGACTCCCAGGGAAGATCGTCCTATCTTGGAGGCTTGCTCTGTGGGATTTAGTGCTTTTTTCACAAACTAATAGAAATATGATGGCAGACAGAGAGATCAGGCTGCTGTCAATGTGGCTGTTGATACCCATTGCTCGACAGCTCTGTTTCTCTCTTCACATTTCATTCTAATTCTGAAATATGTTTTTTCTCCAAAATAGGACTTCCTAGCATCACTGAGACATTTCCCATGTGTAGATCACCTACATTCTGTAGCATAACAGTTGTAACTATGCAGCAAGTCAAACCTCCTACAGATGCAGAGACATTCTCATGTCATGGAGAACTTCAGAAGAACCTCTTGATTAGAGCATCAAACTGGGTCTTTCTGAAATTAGGTCATTTTGCAGGTCTGTCACAACCACCTTTTGAGACCCAGAACATATGGTCCCATTCTCTACTTGCAAAATGAAGATTTACTCTCTTTATAAGGGCTATTCTTTGAAGAAAAGGTTGCTGCTGGTACTACTGCTTTCATGTATGAAGATGTATACATCATAAGCTTGTGGCTTACCACTCGTTGAGGGACAGTTGTTTAATGCCACTAAGATTAGCAAACAGAGAGGAGATTGCTTACTTTCAGCATGTGGTTGAATGCTACTGCAAAGCTGAACCTGCTTCTGAAAGGGGCTGTCTGCTTCTCTGCTGTCTGATTTTACATTGGTTGAATAATGCAGCCACAAGAGGGAGTTGACCAAGTTGATCAGAAAGCTCTTTTTCAATTTCTCATCTTTTTTGAAGGATCCATTTTAGTAGTACCTGCCAGCTGAACTGGCTCTCCATGAGGCCACAAAATCATGGAATTTCAAACAACTGCTGGGCACATAAGGCACAGGACTAGAGAAGAGCGTGGGACAGCCCTTCTTGCAGCTGCCAGGTATTAGATTAGCAGGTCTGTCATGTTGCAGCTTCAGTATCTCCTGTGAAACAAATCCTGGTGCAAAACCAGCAACTGTGCAGAAACACTCTGAGCCAGTTCTAATTGTTCCACCAATATAGTCCAAAATCAGAACTCTAATAATCTCTGTCTACCCACATGATCAATTATATTATTTCACCTGCTGCATATTGCAGCAAAGAACTCTTTCAATAAGCAGCTTTTTTTTGCTAGAGATAGTGTTTCATGATGTTTTTAAAAAGGGTACTTTATAACTCACTTTCTCCTCTAACCAACTTTAGTCCATGGAGGTCAGCAACACAATATTCAAAAATTCTTTGGGCTCAGGATTTCCAAAAGTGCCAGCAGGCATGAGAGCCACAGGAACCTCTGTGTTGTTTCGAGGCTTTGAACTTCTACCTGATAGTGACTCCAGACTCAAAATGATACCTCTCTCCAGAGAGCTTGTGATACAAAGTATTCTGAAAAAAATATTTTCAGTCTTAAAGAAACTTCTGATTGCAGTAAGGCTGAATAGTCTTGTTTTGACTCTTACCTAAGCATACACATTTTCATTTTCCAACTGTATTAAATTGCAATGTTATCTAAAATGCAAAATTACAGAGGCAAAATAAAATCTTTTATCAGTATTTTGGAAAAAAGTGTTGTGATAATTTCTCCCTGGTAATTTCAGTGAAATCAGTGCACTTCTCAGGGAGAAGTTTTTCATTTAAACAAATTTTTTAACAGTTCTATTTTCAAGCCAACAAAAAAAAGTTAAAGACATTTCAGCGGAGCAGTATTTCTGCCAGGGACTCCTCTGTGTTGACCATTTTCTTTTACATAACTTTGGTATCGACTATGCAAGAAAACCTTGCTCCATCTTAGGTTACCTACGCACTTCATACCTACAAACCTTTCATTAGAAAGCATTAGCTCTGCTACAGAACAATGCAGAGAATGCCACCACAGCCAGGGTCAGGATTCCAGCGTCCCATTGCCTTTTTCCTAAAAAGCTGCAATTAGCTCCATGTGGCTACGAGGTCAAGGTTTTACAGAAATGGGAGGTGAAAAAGAGAAGGAGGTACCAAAAGATCACCATCAACACAAATATCACTAAATAGAAGCTAGGGACTGCCCCTGGATCCCAGAGCCAGATACAACAACTGGCTCAAAATTACACTGCTTAGAGCTTATCCTTCTAAAGAAGATTTGTCTTGGAGACAACCAAGGAGTCAGCTAACAGGTGAGTACTGTGAAATATCAGAGGTTTAGTGAGTCAACTCTCTCCCTGGCCTACTTTTATTTAGAAGCATAGATGTCACTGGTGAGAATGTTCTCTCTTTTTGTTCAGAGAAGACATTTGCAGAAGCTTTTCTCTGATTTTTGCAGGAAAAGGCTTGAGTCATGCCTTTTCCATTGTTTCACTGACGTGTGCAAGATCTAGAAGATTTCAGGACCAGAATCAGAAGATGAGTTCATCACAAATAAAACATAATCATGCTAAGGGTATGTGGGGATCTCTTTTGCCTAAGGAATAAATGCTGAACATTAATTAGTTGCTATGTTACATAAATAATTTTTTTCTGAGAAGTCACTCTGTACCTTTGGCTTAACCAACTGTGTGTAGCAGCTTAATATTCCCTGTTTGAACACCCTTGGAGTTCAGCTGAGTTCTTATAGTCTGGGCTGGATCCCCACACATAGATAGCTGCTTGGAGCTGCTCCCTGTTAAACATCCAGGTGGAAGGACTGACACTGTATTTCTCACTAGTTCAGCCTGTAGAGGAACCCACAGGCTGTTTAAATTTTCTTTCACTAGTTTAATTTCTCTTTCACAAAATATTATTACTTTTGCTCACTAGCAACAAGACAGCTACCACCTTTTCTTCTAGACAGGTAGCCCTCATATAGAAATCACCCCAGGGAAAATCTGTGCTCTTTCCTCCTTAAATACAGTAAGTAAATGAAAGCATAGATCAGGTAAATGACAACATAATGAACCTCTTCAAAGGAGTGAGCATATGAACAATAATAAGTGAGTAATATAATTACACAAATACAAATATTATATGCTTTATGGCACACATGACACCAAAGGTGTGCACATTATCTACAAAAAACCCGTGATATGATTCTCCCACTCCTCTGCCTGTCCTCAGTACCACAACAGAATGTCAGTGCCGATTACTGTAATTAGTGACAAAGTTAATTCCAGAAGTATGTGGATTATTGAATGCTTCCAGCTGCTTTTTTACACCATTTGAAATAACAGACCTAAGCTTTGTGGATTTGAAAAAGATTAATTGCCTGTAATGACTGCTCAATGTACCTGGCATGGCAGCACAATCCCTTTTTGTACTCCAGAGCTACACAAAAAATGACTGTGCAACGCAGCTGTGGGAACAAGAAGTTGGCGACATTTGTGAGTAGGGTACAGATAGCTGAAACAGCCTTGGCTTGCTACCATCCCAACCAGGATAGCTAATTTTTTACTGCTCTACGTAAGTTCATGAGGAATGATTTACCTTAAGGAATGACTTTTGATTTGCCTGGGGCAAGTTGCTCTGCTCTGGGGCAACTCAAAGCCAACAAAGTCCTTTCTAGGTTAATACAACTGCAAAACAAGGGCAGCTAAGCTTCAGCCTGTTCCAACATTATTTGGGAGGGATCATCTTGCAAGTCAGATATGACCAGAGCAAGGGTTTAGCTGGAATGCAAATTGCTCTTCTGGGGCCTGCCAGCATTAATGGGAGGAGGATGGGACCCATATTCTTGTTTTGTTCAGCTTCAGGACTGAATATAATGGAAGGCTTTGTTTCCTTGTTAGTTTCTTCCTCTGTAAAACTCCAGCAGGAGATCAATGACTAAGATTTATTCCCTGCTCTTATTTCTTTGTGTCTCAGTTCTTTAGAATGCTCTTTTCTTTCCTCACTTTCTTTAATTTGGACTTATTTTCTCTCCAGAGATATTAAATTAATACATTTCTAGCCTATCTTCTGACTTTGGACACCTTCTCCTCCACCAGCCTTATCTGTCTATAGCTTTCAAAATATACATTTAATAAGCTGGCATTTTTATCTAGCAAGGATATTTCCAAAAATTGTTGATGCAGTAAAGAGATCTTATTCTAAGCAAATTCAGCTAATGATCCATCTCTAAAGCATCAATGCTTTAAAACAAATTTTTCAAATTCCCATATGAGCCCTGCAAAGGAAATAAACCTGAGAAAGTGTAAACCAAACATCAGACACAGTAACTGAAACTTTTCTCCAGATTGAGTTTTTGAATCTTGCTATGGCAACAGATCTCCTCTTGAATCACTCAAATATTTAAGCATTTTGCTGTTTTTTGAAACATTGGTAGTTTAGCAGAAATACTGAATGCTCCATGTTCATTGTTATCGCTATGACTTTGAAAAATCATACCAGTTTACTGATAATGCCATAGCCACTCCAGGAATCTAGATAACCTGCATGGCAACACATTGCTGATAGTGAGGATCACAGCTTAACAAGGCACTGGAGGTGTTTAAGTAAGAAGGAAAGGCCACAAGCACATGTTTACAATCAAGCAGGTATGGCAGGATTACAGTTTGGCAATGCTGATCTGAGTCACAAAAATATTTCAAGTGTAGAGTGCACAGGATAACAAGAGTATCTATGATCACTAGCAAATAAAACTGTATTATTATTTTAAAATAATTAAAAATATTAACAATTAGCAGGGCAAACTCAAAGTCCTCCAAGCCAGTGCTGACATTGGCACAGTCATTTGACTTCAATGCCTAGGGATTGTGAAACATAACCTCAAATTTTGCATCTCTATAGCACCTGCCATTTGAGATTTACAGAATGTTTTACAAGTATGATTTGGCTACTTTTCATAATACATCTGCCTCAAGAGTTTCTCCAAGCTTCAGGTCCCTGAGTTTATTAACAGAGAAACTAAGTGGTTAGATATGTGTCTCAAAGTACTTACACAATAAAGCTCCTGAAAACTGTGATGAATATCACTACTTAGAGGCTAGAAATCCGTCCATTTCTGCCAAGAACAGCTTTCAAGTGAATGAGTGCAGCAGACCAATTGGTACTGCAAGAGGTGGAGAACTGGTATGTTGAAATTCCAAACACTTTGAAAACTTTGTATTTCCCTGAAGAAGGCTTAAAAGCCAGATAAATGTAAGTGATTAAGTAACATGAAGATATGTATCCTTTTGTTTACTTCTACAATAGGAATGCAAGTGAGGAAGAGCTGTAGGTAGAAATTCTTACTATGTGCTAAGAGACTAGAAACAGAACCTTTCAAAATAATTCTATATTCTTACATTAAGAAAATCCCCTGTTTGGTTTTGCGAAGGAAACCACAACACTTCCTTATGATTTATGTGTTACAGTCATGGAAACCAGCCATTCCAGTAAATGAATTCAAGCTTTGGACATTTCATTAAGTGACTGATAACACAGAATTTGTGTTACAGTGTGTGCTAGAATCTGTTTCTCTCAGGCATTTTATGTAAGAGAATGCTTACACTCCTGTTGGTCCTGGTTTGAACCTTGGCTCCACAGGAAATCCTGTTGCACTAGGAGTGGACAGAGGAATTATTTGCAGGATGTTGCCCAATATACAAATTTCACTCAAGACCCTACAATTTCTAACTGATCAGACATGAGTGGAGACAAGTCCCTAGACTCCCCTTATCAGATCATTGCGGGTGATACCACAACAAAGCTAGCAGTATGTGGGCTCTGATTCTGTGCAGGAAGACTAATCACTCAATTGTCTGACGTCTGTTCACTCTCAATTAAAACTTCCCGAAGGGTAATAGGAAGGTAGGATTAAAATGAAAGCTTCTAGCTTTCAGAGAGCACTTAGCCACTCTTGAATTGTTTTTTGTTTGGCTTGTTGGTTTTTGGTTTTGTTTCTTTTTTTCATTAAGCAGCTTTTCTGGCATTTATTTCTCCAGCAATGAAAATAGGGAGAATCCAGATATTGATGGCAGATGCTTCTAACAGTCATCTTTCAAGACAAGGTTTCCTTGAGGATCCACTTCAATTTTTGAAAGTTACACCTGAGCCAGAAAGATTAATGGTTTTGTGCATCCAAAGCCAGGGCATCACTGTCCTACAAAGCGTAGAGCACCAAGCACAGTGACTCCACAGAACATCTGGCCTCCTTGTTCTACCATAACACAAATAAGTAAAAATTTTAGTTTAGCATTTCTATCAACCTTTTCTTCAAGTTACTGTTGAAGACACAACAGGAACTGTGAATTCAGTCTCAAGAAGTGAAAACTGGCTGCACAAACCAGATTATTCTGAATTGGTTATGTGACAGCTTGCAATTCAGCTCTGCTAAGTAACAGAGGTGGAGAAAACTACACTGGTGGGTGAGGTGAAAGGGAATGGGGAGACAAGCCAAGGAAGCAGCCTCTCTTTTGTTGTATGACCCTGAATGTACACCTCACTTTGCACTGCTAATAGTGAGGCAAAAGGTGCCTTCTAACTTCTGCTTATCCTGTAAGTGAATCAAACAGCATGTGGGAAAAAAAAATATGGGCAAAGATTTATAAACAAGTGTAAAACAAAAGTACACACCTGAGGTATTTAAAGGAATACAATAATATAAATACTCTTGAACTATACTTCTTTGTAGATTTCTTAGTTCATTGCAGGATTTGGTGACCGAGTGAAAGTATTTTTATCAATTTTACTCCTATTTTCACTATAGGGGCTGTCCAAACAAACAACACTACCTGAAAGTTAATATCAAATCTACAAAATTAACCTACAAAGGTCAGAACCCGCAATCATTTAAGGACAAAAAAATGTAGGTGCCAGTTCTGATCTTATCATTGCAGATCTGTGCTTGTCTTTCCTTCAGCACATTCACAGTGTAACTGCCTTATGGCATAGCTTAACAGCAGGACTGTTGAGGGCTTTTCCTGTCACCATTACTATGGTGGCACGTTGTGGCTGACTGCACTTTGTTGGCACAAGCTACATATGAGGGAGGAAGGCAAGGACCAAGACTACATTACCTGAGAGGAAGTTTGGGAAAAAATCATGGCTCAGTCACAGCCCAGCTCCTCTGAGCACAGAGGAGTAGATCTTGACTTGGGACAAAACATTCCCCATTGACACATTCAGATGATGTGTGTTTTCTAGAAAGACAAAGCCAATCTTCATCTTTTCTCCCCCAGGTGTTACCAGAGACGAGTTACAAGGCTAAAAGGTATCACAGCATGGCACTGGAACAAATCCCTAAAGCTGTGTCTGGGTGCCAAAATCTGTCTATGCTCTAGTCACATTATTACCACTTTGTTTTGTACCCTGATGTTCAGATGCTTAAAAGCATCTTCTCCCTCTCCAAAATGTTTCTCTGTAAAACTCCTTCTCCTCATTGCTGCACATGCAGGCAAGAAGTTGTGCTTTGGGTCACTGTCACAGGGGACAGGTAACCAGGTAAGTTCCCAGGACTCGAAGATCTCTCGGTAAGCAGGGCAAAACAATCTCTAGGCTTAAGTAAGCAGCACAGCAGGCCTCCACAAGGTCAGGTTGGCCAAAAGGCTCAGTGGACCAAGCATTTAGGCATGAGCTCTGCAACTCTCTGGAACAGAGGTCTGCACACTAGGTGTATCGTGGTCTGGGCTGACATACACACAAACTCATGCACTTGCCTTAGACATCTCAGATCTGTGTGGCAACCTCTCTTAGTGAGTAGAAACCTCACTGAAGACAGTGAAGGAATCACAATTGCACTGGAGTATGCTGTGGGTTTGCACATACCTTTGTTGAATGCTCATTCGAGGCCCAACTTAAGTTTCCTGGATCAACTTCATCATTATTTTATCTCCCTGCCCTAATGCATCACTAGTCCTTTAGATGTTCTTTGGGAAAGGAGATACCTGATATTCTTTGTATAATATTCCTTTGGGAGTAGTAGATTGCAGTGTGCTGTTGTTGCTGCCCTAACTTATCCAATTAATTACATAAAAAGGGCAGGGGAAGGGGGAGTTTGGGCAGTCCAAGATAGGCAATTTTGAGTTGCCAAGATTAAAAAAACAAATGTGAGGCTCCTCCTCAAAAAACAGCAAGAAAGAAGGTCCAGAGAACTTCAGGTTGGTCAGTTGTACTTCAGTCCCTAGGAAGTTTGTGGAGAAAATCCCCCTGGAAATCTTTTCTTCCAGGCATATGGATGAAAGGTGATTTGGAATAGCCAGCATGGATTTACTGATCACAGGCTGTGCCTGACCAGCCTGAATTCCTTCTAAAATGAAATGCCTGGCTCTGTGGACAGAGAGAGAAGAGCAGATGTCATTAATCTGAGCCCGAGCAAGACTTTTGACAATTACCGCCACAGTATTCTTATATCCAGCCTGGGGTTGTATGAGCTGGGTTGATCAAGACAAGTAACTGTTTCCTTTAATTGGAAGTTGTGAGGCCACAGTAGTAGTCTTATGTTCAGTTTTGGAACTCCTCAGTACACAAAAGATACTGTGAGACTGAAGCAAGTCCAGCAAATGGTTACAAAGACTGTTAAAAGGCTGTGCATGTGACATTTTGGGGCTTGAGAATGTCCCTGGTCAACGGACACAAATGAGAGTCCTCTCAACAGTCTGACAATAAGTTAGTTCTGACTATAATGTGTTCACACACTGTTCCAGAGTGCTTTTTCTGCTTTGGCTTGGGTGCTTCAGGCAGGGAAAGGGAGATGGAAACTGTCATCCTGTGCTGCTGGAAAACACTGGCCTGGTCTGTGCTTTGTTTTTGTGCTGACAAAGGATGTCAACTCAAGGTGTCTCTTTTTTAGCCAAGGGAGATGTACTTGGATAGTCTACTGTGCAAGTGTGGTTAGAAGAACATGAAGGTGCCTTAAGCTGGAAAAGCTTCTGTGCTTTCCCATTCAGCTCACTAATTCTTGTCTGAGTGCACCCTGGACAGGGAGCTTCTCCTTTCACTACTCCAGTACAAAGAAAGATGACAATACTAGAATATAGAAAAACAGGACTTCTGTGTTTAAGGCAGGCAGGTAGCCTTAGTGGGTGTCTTCAATAAGACCATCAAAAATTCTGGGAAATGGGTGACTGCTATTCAGAAACAACTATGTGGCCTCTGCTGTTCCCCATACACCATTACTCTCCAACAGGACATGTTTTTGTGAAAACTACTCACCCTTCCTTCCTCTCTTTTCCCCTGTCTTTGTGTGTTACTGATACCAGAGTGGAAGTCATGCCTACTCAAAGAGCCTGTGAGAAGAGATGTCTACAGCACAAAGATAAGATATGACCCAGCAAGAAATGTCTATTTTCCTGGATCAATCTGGGCGTGCATGAATCAAACTTATAAATATATACACATATTCCTTCTTTATTTGTTCAGAAACTGTCTATTTGATTTGGTGTGTTAAAACAGGTAGCTTAATCCACACTGGCACTGCTTAGTCTATGCTGATTTCTGTTCCTTTTTGCATATAAATTTATTCTTTACAGGATGATTAGCTGTCTGTATCTATGGACAGGCTTCTGGTTTTGCTTGTTTCATACATACTAGCTCTGGGAAGCAACATTTACTCAGATCATATTTGATGCATGTCACTTGGAATGAATAGTTATTAATATTGCTGCCAATCCAGAAATAGAGGGGAACAAGTCAGGAAGCAGGGATAGAGGTTCATTTTCTGACTGGAAAAGCATGTTTTCTTTCTTAGGTCTCCACTCTGCCAAGTTATTCATTCAAAGACATCCTCTCATAGTATCCCAGAAAGGACCCACTCTTATGCCCTGAAGCCTGAGATTTGACTCATTTTGGTTGGCTCCCCAAACTCCCATGATGTCCCAAAGCTTTTCTCCCTTACTCCAAGTAAGTAAAATTTTCTCTTCTTCAAGCTTCGCTCTGCAAATGAGAGAACAAAACCACGTAGGATTCTGGTGAGATTTACCACCCGAAGTGTGGTCTCTTGCCACCATGGGTGGCTTCATTTGCCTGGTGTAGTGAATTCACCTGCTACACTCCAGCCTTGCAAGAAGTTCAACATTCTAGTTTTTCACAGTATTTTCATCCAAACTACTGTTGGCTGAAGGAAGAAGGTCCACCCCAAAAGAAAGGGAGGAAGAAGGGAAACGGGAGAGCTTTGAATCAAGAATGAAAAAGCAGTTTGCAATAGTGATGCAATCACATAGCAAGAAACTTTGAAAAGGTAGAACTATGAATGTGTTTCAGTTTTAATCAAGAAAGTTCCTGCTCACCTTCTTGCTGGTCAAAACTGAGAAAAAGGAACAGGTGTAGGACAGAACTAATGACACACCTGCTTTTGATGTTTGCTCACTGATACCTTGCCTTGGCTTGTTCTCCTAACCTGGGGAAATTCCCTGTAACAATGGGAGTAGACAGTTAACAGCTTTGACAGATGGTTATCAACAGAGAAGTGGAACTATAAAATGAGTCATTTTGTCATCTCTAAAGATCAATGGCAAATAAATGTTTTATTGCATATAAATCTTGGAACGTGCGAAATACCTGCTCATCCACATACATAAATGCAGTGGTTGGAAATTCTAATGTATTGCACACATGCATCAGGCCTAAAACCTAATTTTGGCCACAGGATGCTTTCCAGAGAGGTCATGGTCAGATGAGCAGGAAATACATTCAAGATCACTGGAGAGCCACAGCTGCGTGAAGAAAGGTTCACACTACCCCTGCCTTCCAAAATTTGGGCTATCACTTCTACCAGAGGTCATACTACGTAGTACAGAGGGCTGCATTTCCTCTTTGATTCCAACAAACTGTGAACAACTGAATTGTGATATCTGTTGCTATTTTAAAGGGAGAGGTCGAGAAAGGTGTGGGGGAATGAGTGAGAAAATTATTTCCTGAAGTCAGAACTACTGGCACAGACCTAGAAGGTAGTTACAGATTAGGAAGATAGGGAAAAAGCTCTTTACGTGCTTTGTGTGAGACTTCTGTATCACACATGGATTATCAATAGTGAGTTTCTCATGCATGGTTCTGCAAATCCCTTTGATAGCTAAAACCACACATTAAGAATTTACACATACCTGTGGTACAGAAGAATGTGACATATATTATGCAGTAATAAATGCACCCTGCCAAGACCTGCCAAGTTATTACACGTTAAAATCTGCCAGAAAATATAATACTTTAAGTAATTTGTATTGGAAATATTAAACATGTTCACAACAGAAAAAACAATTTTTTGTTTAGCTGTAAAGAATGTGGTAACCTGTGGTATTCTTAGTAGTTATAGCTAGCACCTACTCAGCAATACAGGAAAATGTATGTAGGGACTTAGCACTTCCTGTGATCTGAGTTAGTGTAAATCTTGTGAGAACACTCACGGTTTCCCCTTCAGCAATTACCAAATGGACTTTAGAGGCAATTGCCACTGGCTTTCACAGTCTTCTTCAATGTCTTTTAGGATTAATAGAAAACTTCTCATTAGGGGTGCACCCCATTTTTTCCAGGCCATACGAAGACAGAGCAAGTAGTCCTTTTCTAATAAGTATATATGCATCTACCAGACAGAGCTTTTAGTAGCTGTAGCAGCTTTTGTAGCTTTTAGTAATTTTCTTACAAGTACAAGAATTCTTCCATACTCAGCCTTGGTGACTATTAAGTGTAATGCAAAAAGTGACTCGGTTAGAAAATTTTAAATGCTTACCACACCAGCTTTTCTCTGCTGAAGGTATTTATCTTGCTAACAAAAGGTTACTAATATAACAGCCCCACTAATCTTTAACTATAACTTTGGATCAATGCAGCCTCAGAGATTTCCCCTTCCTAACTTCCTTTAAACATGTTTATTAGGGTATCCTGCAAGTGGGATTAGTCACAGTGATTAGAACCATCATCACTATCTCCTCCTCCTTGTCTGGCCATATCCTATGAAAAGGAGCACGGTCAGAGGTGTCTAGCTTCTAAGTGGACAGAGGATCCTCATATCAAGCACTAACACAGATAACGAAACTGCAGAGGAGGGCAGGAGTTTGTACCAGTTTCTTCATATTACTTGGCTGCAGGCTGTAGGCCCTGCTCAGTGTATCAGCTTCTTGCATTCTTGTAGTCTGAAGGGACTACAGAGGGTGTTCAAGACCAGCCAGAGGTGGCATGGTGCAATTTATACTGCCACGGATGCATATATACATTTTAGGACTTGTGACAACAACATCAAACACCTGAGCAATCCACATCTTCTGTTATGTCATTATAAGCACTGCCAAAATCTGTCCCTGGAACGAAGAAGTTGATATCAAATTGAGGGGATGTAAGATACAAAATCCCACACAGAATCCTATACTGCAAGCTTCACATTTCTGTGGATGCAGCCTTGACAGGGTGCAGCATTCATAGTGGAGCAGGTGGTTGAAAAGAGAAACCCTTGAGTCCAGCAGGAACCTCACAGACCTCCACAGCTGCCTCCACCCTGTCTTAGGCCTCTCCCCATTCCTGCCTCTCAGTGAGCTAGGCAGTTCCTGCTACAAAACTCTTGCTACACTTCTCCTCCTTTGGTCCTGCCTCCTGTGAGAGGGGAGGTCTCCAAAAACATCTCCCAGGTCCTCAGAGGGGAGACAAAAATAAGACGCTTCTGTGTCCATCCTGCCCCAGGCCAGCAGCCCCTTACATCTCATGCTGCAGGCCTCCACAGGTCCTTCCCTCCCACCTCCCCACCATGACAAGCAGCAAGCAGACACCCTCTGAGCCACCTGGCAGAGTGACTTGGCCAGACCTCAGCCTTCTCAGTGGCTCATCTACCCTCTCTGCCCTCAGTGCCTGGCAAAGCAATGGCAGGGCTCGGGCAACAAAACCAAGCCCAGCACATCTGGCAGGAGGGAAAACAATGTCCTTATGGAAAGGCAGGTGAAAGATTGCCCTCTCCCTTCCACTTCCCTCTCTCCTTGCCACTGCCAGGGTTGGCTTCAGGCTGGGCAACAGGCTGAGGTGAGACCACAGGCAGGGACACCAGCGTGGTGTGGATCATCTGCCAGTGCCAGTCTCTGGCTTTCATCCAGACACAGCAACAAGAGAGAGCAGCTCCTTGGCTGGCCTGGCCAGGGTATGGCCCACATCAGGCAAGCCTCCATCAGCCAATCTCCTTGTGCTTCTGCTGTGTGCCCAGTGATTGGCACCAAGCCACTCAGCTTGTCTGGCAAGGAGCTGCTCTGTAAAGCAAATCGAGGTTTTCTCCTCTGTTTTCAGAGCAAGATGTTGTAACAGCTGCCAGACTCCTGGTCTATGTGGCTTCAAATCCCTCTGTGTATTTTACATTGAAAACAGGTGCATACATCTGTACAGCTATGAGGAGCTGCTTCTCGCAATTCTGTGAAATTGTCTTCTAGCAAAGCAGAGGCCTAAAGCTCCACCATGTGCCCCAGGAAAGAGCAGAGAGAAAGGGGAAACAGGTACAAAACGTTAACTCACCCAGTTGTGCTGAGTGCATTAGTCAAGGCTGTGTTTGCAGGAAAAATGCAGTAAAACTTAACATGGGTTTACTTAGAGATACTATTAATGTAAAGCTGGTTTTCAAGGGCGCCATGAAACACACCTTAACTACAGAAGCTGTAATCGCAGATTTTGTGTGTAACTAGATACATGCAAGTTACTAAATGTGCAGAGTGTGGCTAAGCGATTCTGTCAGAAGTAGATTAGCAGGATCCATCTTACTCCCTAAGGAAACTCTAAAAGAAAAGGCAGTTCTGTTTGTACCTTTAGGAGGACTAGGGAAGAAAACGAGCCCCTAGCAAGTGTGCTTAGAGCACAAATACATTTTGTTCAGCTGACAAATGTGTTCCGTAACAAAGGAAAAATAAGCCATACAATCACAGAAAGAATTTGAGGGCATGTTCCATCCTTTATCAGATCTCTTACTTCATCCATCATCTGCCAAATGCAGCAGGAGCTCCAGTAAGAAGTTAACATGCAGACTTGCCTCAAATACCAGAAACTTGCACAAAAGATGGTTGTATTTTTACTCAGCATCTCACTTTCAAAAAGCCTAGGCACCATACATTAAATACAACTGCATTTCTTAGAGATTTCATTTGCCCCCATGAAATAATTGAGCAGATGCCTGCATAGGCCTGAATGAAGGCTGCTGTGAGGCAGTGTCTCAGCGACAACTGACTGAGGCAGTCACAGCAATTGAAAGAATATGAAAGGTACTGTTGCTTTGCTGGGGAATTGAAAGCAGTGAAAGCAATGATGCACTATACCAAGACATGGTACAAGTATTGGTTGCTCATATGAATGAGAAGACACTATCATTTGAGGTTACAACAAAGGAAAGCAGTAAGTCAATAGCATAGTCCATCTCAGGTGTTCCTTTCTCTGATATGTATGGCTTTACTCTATGAAAATGCCAGTATCAGTCTAAGAAACAAATTTTGGGGGAAGTGCTAGAAATAACAAGCATAGACGTTACTGAATGTGTATCTTCCCGGAGAGGCCGTGCAGCCTCCAATGGTCTCGATTAGGGAGTACCAGAAGAGGGATAGTATGTTGTCTTCTGTAGTACTGTCTTATAAGACAAGTCCAGGATATAGGACATCTAGGGTATAGGATAAGGACCACAGCCTGGACATCCTGGCGTACTGACTTAGGCTTTTGCAGCAGTCAGGTGAGAGTTAGATATCATTTCAGGGGAGAAACCTCTTTACAAGGTTGTGCTTTTCATGTATCTGTAAGACAAGAGAGATGTCTTCCTCCTGTTTAAGAGTAAGATGTGACAGCTGTAGCCAAACAAATGAAAAGGAGGAGAATGGGTAGTCAAATAAATGCTGAGAAACTCAGGAAACTGGCAGGAGTATCTAGTATTTCATAAGAATAAGTCAATTGATTTGTAAATGGGCTGCAAAATGTAGCCTCAAACAGCCTATCAGCTGAAAATCTTTCTGGGACATAAAGAAAACACCTCTAGAAGCCAATAACATCCTGTTACTCATGCCTTACTGACACAGACAAGAGCTAGGGCATTTTGTTTGGTCCTGTGTTCTGCAAAAGCTGTTCTGTAATAATTAAAGCTGGATTCAGTAAGCATCCCATTCCAAATTCCAGTTCAGCCATATCTTCACATTCTTTGCTGAGTAACTCAGTGGACAACGTTACATTCTTACTGAGCTGTTATGATACAGTGCACAATTAAATATGGTAGACTAACTTAAGAAAGCTGTCCATACACAATACTCAGTAGTTAGTCTCTCAAGGCTAGCAGTAGAACAAACACTAGACCCTTCTGTCTCCATCTAGGAGTAATAGCCGTATTTGTTCAAAATATTGATGTGAAGCACTTCCTTCATTCTTTCAAATTGCCAAAATACCAAAGGCGGCTAATAAAGGGGGACATTGTTTGTGGCCAACTTTTCATATCAAAGCTCTATGCAGTACAAGAGGCAAAGCCAGACATTTCCTGAGTGGATCTGAGGAGTTTAAGTGTTACTGAACATAAGCCATGAAGGACCCACACTGTCAATAGTGTTATTAGCTGCCAGCACATTCCCAAGGGTATAGTGATATTGTTTCACGGCAAGATTTTACCTTAATGAGAATTGAACCCAAATGTCTCTGTCAGAAAGGCAGTCTCAGAATTCAGAGTCACCTTCACAATCCTGGAGTGAGTAAGGTTTCTTGGTGCTTTGGGATGGATTTGTGTCAGCCTGTTAAGAATACTGCTACTCCATAACCTACTGCACCATGCCTGATCCATTTCCAAATAGCAGTGAAAGTAGCTCTATGATGCCACCACACTTGGAGTTCCCCAACACTCCTCAATGCTTGCATCAAGCTTTCCTGTTTTTCCCTTGGATTTTCCCAAAGGGTCCATCCAGGTGTGGAAAGAGTAAAATGTCCCATGTAACAAGGTGACAAATATTCACTGCACCAATAATAACTAACTGGAGTATATTTTCTCTTCATGTTGCCCTTAGTTCTGATCCTCCTCAGTTATCTGTAGCAAGAGCATACAGAAAACTATCAAAGAAAATCGACTGTCATGAGGCTGTGTTCTTTATAGGATTAAACAGAAAGATCATGGAAGAGAAATGCCACTTTTCTTTTGAAAGTGATTGCTTCAACAGTAAAGCAGGAAAAGGAGAAAATCACTATTTAAATGAAAGTTTATTACTTTATCTGCGCCTACAAATACTTGCAATTTTCCAGAATTTATAGAATATTTTTATATGTGAGAAACTTGCACAGGAAGAAACACTTCTACTAACACTTTCTCTGAAAGGACAGGGAGAGAAAAGGGGAGAAGAGTGCAATCAAATCAAGCTCTCTGCACTGCATAATTGCAGTATTCCTAAACATGCTGAATTTTGTCTGACACACACCTGAGCACACAGAAATGCAGGCTGATAAAACTATGTTTTTTTCAGTCCTTACAGTTATTATTTCAACAAATCCAGTTCTAGGCAGCAACACACATTAGTCCTAACCTTCTCAATACTGTTATGGTCTTCATTATAGGTAGGGCTGAGCACCAGATGATTTAAAGAGAATAGTGTGCGTGGACATCTCAGGATCCATTGCAAGCACTACACCAGCAATTTGTTACTGACACTTCCATACAGCTTTTGAACTTAATTCTTTTTGTCTTTTACTGCTCTTTTCCTTGCCATCTCCAAATGCTCTGTCTTTTTCTCGATTCCTCTTTTATATTTGTGTTACGATTGTTTCTAGTGTACAAGTCTTTGTGTCTGCATTAAGTCTCTGAAATGCTTCTTTCTGTGGATTTCAGAGGAAAATATCTGTTTTGGGAAAGAAGGGCAGGAGAGGCAGAGAGTGCTTTCAGGGGAATTTGCAGCATGTGGAAAGGTGCTGCGTTGACGAATCTCCCCTCTTCCCTCTAGCAGACAGCATCACATCCAGACTATGTACCCAAGAGTGTCTGTAGCACAAGGTGGTAGCTGTCCACACTGCCAGAGGGATGAGTTGAAGAAGCAGGCAAAGATTTGCTGAAAACTCTAGCCTGGAGTACTGTCCACAGTGGGTCTGCTAGGTTCAGGAGACAGCAAGGAGAGAAACCTGCAAAAGTAAGAGAGGGGTACTGAAGAAAGGTAGAACCTCTACAGAGAGTTACAGAAACTACTCACTTGTAGGTTTGCCACAAGCCCTGCAGGACAGACTACAAAGTAGAGCAGATGTTAAAGAGCAAATCAAAGAAGCCATTAGGCGGCTCTGTGCTCTAGGTTTTCTACCAGATTGTAGCCAACATCACATTTTTGGATCAATTGCAGTCAAACATTTTCAGTCCCCTTAGCTTGTTTCCTTCCGCAACCAACAAGAAAACTTTCCAAGCAGGCATTAAAAAGTCAGCTCCTTTATATTCTAATGGACGAGGAAATTTTCCAATTATCTCAGCTTTTTCCCCAGCCCTGCTGGGACCAAAATTTGGCAGCGTAACAATAGGAGAAAAAGGAATAACGATAAGTGTTTTAGCATCAGGTGTCAGCAGTGTTGCATTCTCAGTGAACAATAAGGACATCAGGCATGCATACCACTGATCTAAAGTGCTTCTTAGGAAACAGTATAAGAGGTCAAAACTACACCTTCAGATTTTACTCCTACACGTTTTTCACCTATTGCCTCAAATAATTATCTAAAGCCAGTGCTTCATTAACAGAAGAAATGGTGGGCAGCACCAGAATGGAAAGGAGATATGGTCAGTGCTGCTCCTCTAGAAGATTTCTCCTTGGTCTCAGAACTACTCGTTTGGTTAAATTATCTAATCACTGGTGTGGGGAACTGACTACAGCAGTCTAAAATGAGCCCTCCAAAGCAAAACAAAACTTGTTTGAGCAGCAGATGGGGTGAAATGGTATGGACAGAGGAATCCTACTGCACCTTATACATTTCCTCATTCTCAGGAAACACCTCAGAAATGCCTCAAAGGAATTAGGGTGTGTTCCTCTAAAAAGATGGAATGGATGATAGCCCAACCTAGTTGCCTCTATACCAACACACACAGCATGGGTAACAAACAGGAGGAGTTGGAAGTCACTGTGCAGCTAGGAAGCTGCAATCTAATTGCTATCACTGAAGAGTGGGGGAATGAATCTCATGACTGGAGCACTGCAGTCAATGGCTATAAAATGTTCAGAAGGGACTGGCAAGGAAGGAGGGGTGAGGGTGTTGTCCTCTGTGTGAAAAAATTGATTAACTGCACAGAATTGCCTTTGGAAAACAGCGATGAACAGGTTGAGAGGTTATGGGTAAAAACTAGGGGCCAAGCCAACAAAGGAAACCTTATGGTTGGTGTTTACTACAGGTTTCCCGACCAAGGGGAATCTGTTGACAAAGCATCCTTACTTCACATTTGCAGGCTCTTATCCTGCTGAGAGACTTCAGTCACCCTGACGACTGCTGGAAAAGTAGCACAGCAAGCTGCAAGCAATCCAGGAGACTATTAGAGTGCACCAAGGATAGTTTCTTAATCCAGGTGACAGACATCCTAACCAAAGGAGACACATTACTAGACTGGTTGCTTATTGACATGGATGAACTAGAGATGTCAAGACTGGCAGCAGCCTAGGCTACAGTGATCATGCCCTGGAGGAATTTGCAATCTTGAGGCATATGGGCCAGGTGAAGAGTAGAGTCAAGACACTGCAAACTTTCCAGGAGAGCAAACTTTCAGTTGTTTAAAGAACTAGAGGATGGGACCCCCTGGAAAACTGTCCTTGGTGATAAAGGAGCTGAACAGAGCTGGTAGCTCTTTAAGGGCATACTTCTTAGAGCACAAGAGCTCTTGAACCCCATGTGTAAGAAATCAGGAAAAGGAGGCAAGAGATCAGAATGGCCGAGTAAGACCTCCTGGTCAAACTAAAGTGTAAGAAGGAAATGCACAGACAGTGGAAGCAGGGGTGTGTATTCTGCGAAGAATATAGGGATGCTGCCCAAATGTGTAGGTATGGAATCAGGAAAGCTAAGGCACAGTTGGAGCTGAATTTGACAGGGGATGCAAAGAATAATTAGGGCTTCTATAGCTACATTGGTCAGAAAAGGAAGATTAAAGAAAAAGCACCCACCCCCCCCCCCCCCAATAAATAAGACAGGAGAACTAATGATAACCATCATGGAGGAGGTTGAGATACTCAACTTCTTTTTTTTGCCTCAGTTTCCCATGATAATCTGTCTTCCTACATCTCTCAAGCTCCTGAACCTTAAGACAGGGACTGGGGGAGTGAAATCCCTACCATCGAAAGTGAAGATCAGGTTCAAGACCACCTGAGGAATCTGAATACACATAAGTCCATGGGATCCAACAAGATGCATCCTAGAGTCCTGAAGGAATTGGCTGATGTAGTTGCCAAGCCACTCTCCATGAGTGAGGACACCTGAGTCAGGACAATCCCTAGTATCAGTACAGACTGGGATATGACTGGATTGAAAGCAGCCCTTAAAGAAGAACTTGAGGATACTGGTGGATTAAAAATTGGATATGAGCTGGCAACTCATGCTTGCAGCCCTGAAAGCCAGTTGTATCCTGGGCTGCATCAGAAGAAGAGTGGCCAGGAGGTCGAAGGAGGTGAGTCTCCCCCTCTGCTCCACTCTTGTGAGACCTCACCTGGAGTACAGCGTCCAGGTCTGGGGTTCCCAGTACAAGAAGGACACGGATCCGTTGGAGCAGGTCCAGAGAAGGGCCACAAAAGTTATCAAAGCAATGGAACACCTTTCCTATGAAGAAAGGCTGAGAGAGATGGAGTTGTTTAGCATGGAGAGGAGAAGGTTGCGGAGAGACCTTATTACAGCTTTTCAGTATGTAAAGGGGGTTTCTAAGAAGGACAGAGGGAGACTTTTTACCAAGGCCTGTAGTAACAGGACAAGTGGCAATAGTTTTATAATGAAAGAGAGTTGTTTTAGATTGACTATAAGGAAGATTTTTTTTTTATAATGACAATGGTGAACTGTGGGAACAGGTTGCCCACAGAATTTGTGGATACCTCATCATTGGAAGTGTTTAAGATCAGGTTGGATGGGGCTTTGAGAAACCTGATCTAGTGAAAGATGCCCCTGTCCATGGCAGGGGGTATGGACTAAATGATCTTTGGAGGTCCCTTCCAACCCAAACCATTCTGTTATTCTTTGATACCTCAACCAAGCTATCTGTTCTGTGATTCAGCAAGAGAAGGAGACCCAAAGAGAGATAGAAGACAGTGACTGCTAGTCACTGAATCGTAGCACATAAAGAAATGGTAAATAAAGAAATGGGTGGCAGCTATGCAACAGTTTTGCACAGGGAAGAAAAAGGAAGCATTTGGAGCAAGTGCTGATCTTCTTCCTTGCTTTTCACACTTTTGTTCAGACAAGTCCACTAATGCCCTCAGAGTAAGCTTCACTGAGAGTAAGCTCTGAATGTGCTGCTCTTGGAGCAGCTGTCAGAACAAATCAAACGCTCAGGGAAGCTGGTGTGATACTAGTTTCAGATTGCATCACCACGTTGCTGCAATACTATAACTGGACTGGGAATGTTGAATGATCTTTTGATTGTCTTTGCTGCAAAGCGTGAAACTAAAAATATGTTTGCCCTTAGTAATGTTGAAGAAAGAGACCCTTAGTAAGTGTACATACATAGTTGCCGGTAATTGCAGTCCATTGGTGTTTGAATAAGGTCATGTACTGTGTTTTGAGTGATGTTTGAACATTATAATGATACTTGAAAAGTTCTTCAGAAGTTGCCACATCCACGTAATGTACATCTTAATACCTGCAACTAAATCATAAAAGGAAACTATAACAGTACAAAAGTCAACAAAAGTTACAAGAGTGCCTTTATTAAGACACCAAATCTCCACTGAACAGGCTCAGACAGTTACAATAGCAGTTTCTGCTGAACATGCAAGGTATCAAATACGAGCTACTGTTTTGCATTTCATCCTGAAGGCTAGTGCTCTGCTTTTGTAAACAGCATAGCTTCACTGAAATCAATAGCCACATCTCTAGTCCTTTCACTTTCAAGCAGTTCGAGTTTGTAAGTACTAAAATCTAGAAAAACATTTATAGTAAAATAGCTTATTCTTTCACCGTGTGCAGAAGGCAAACACATTATATATTTGAAAGCAAACTGAGCAAAAGTTAAGAGATTCCTACATAATAAAAAGCTAATGGTTATGTTCATAAAATTAAGATTGCACAGATAATTTGCAATTTCACTAATGAACTACAACCAAATGGATCTTTTTTTATGTCAGGATCTTGTAACTGATACTTCAGCAAGGAAAAGACAAGTCAAAGATTTTTACTCCTTATAGATGCACTTGAATCAAAAGCAGAATGCAAATGATTATTCTGAAATTTATTGATGCATTTAAAAGGTATATATATAACCTCTAAGATATGACCTTTTGCAAAATATAGAAGTCCTTTACTCAGTAATATTATTACCTATCAGAAATTGGACTACAGGGATAGAAAAGCAACTTTCCAATGCTATTCTGTACTGAAAAATCAGTACCTAAATTTTATGGCTACTAAGAGTATTTGTGAGTTCAAGTTAATGACCGATTTCCACTGAAGAGTTATTTATAGTGGTGTCCAGTGAGTCTAAAGAGGAATTAGCTTTTTCATGCTCACTGAAGTGGAGGTTTGGGGCAGCAGAGTGAACAAGAGTGCCCTGGAATAGAGTCCCACAAGAGATGCTTTCTGTGTGGAAAAGATTTTTGTTCCCGTTTATCCAGCTGAACAGACTCTTGTATCCAATCAAGCATGTAAACTAAACCTTTGCTGCTGCACTAATGGTAGGGTCTTGCAGCCAGGCAAAATTCAACTCAAGTTTATAGCTACTCTGTTGCAACTGGAATGCTCTTACTTAGGTGGGCAGCACACTCTGTGACTTGAGTGTACAGTCATTGTGGTCTCTACAAACAGAATACATAGGAACAAATTGACTTATCTGTAAAAACATGGGCTGCCAGTAGCAAAAATAGTTTCTTTTTTCTTTTTTTTGTTTTTCACCGAGCCCTTGATGATTAAAGAATTCACAATCATATCTCAAAGCTGATGCTGAAGAACACTTTGAGTAGGTTAAGCCCCAGATTCACGGTGCCTTTTCTTTATTTGGTGGCAAATCCAATACTTGTTCTCCAGCTTCTGTATACTTAAGGCGTCACACAGTTAGGTCTTCAACGTTGCCCAAAGTTTCAACCTCACCTTACGTAAATAGTGAGTTACAAACTGAAAAGGAGATCTTTCTAAGGGTTTGCTGATTTACTTCCTGCAATATTTATAGAAACATGCAGCTTGTCAATAGTAATGGCACAAGTGATGCTAAAATGGGCACATAGCAACATGACATAGTGGGGGAGCCAAATGTTGAAACTTGAACAGAGAACCATGAAGTTTTTCTTTATTCCCTTCTATTTTATCCACAAAAAATCCTGCCAAAATCCACTTCAACCTGGAGCTGCAGTCACAGATAGTTCTTGGGATATCAGGGAAAAGACAGATTTAAAGGGGGGGAAAAAGGGATACAGATGCCTTTTATGTGATATTAATTTGGAAGAGTCAGTATTGCAACGAGTCATGACCACCACTGTGAAGTGGAACAAAAGCCAAATGCTGAGTGAAGACAAGATTCAGTTCTCCATGTGATGAGACATGATTCAACTAGAAAAAAAATTTTAAAAAGCAAAGAAATCATGATATAGAAAGGTAATTACCTTCCAAAGAAAGTAAATACATAGGAAAGAAGAGCTGAGTAGTTCCAGCATCTAAAAGGTGCTGAGACTCCAACATGCTGATTATGTATAAGCATTATGAGCTTGCCAATATCCTTTATGTTGCAACCTCATTGCACAACTCCAGGATTCCCATTACTATCAAGTATTTCAACCACCCATGACCGCTCCTGAAAGCAGAATGATGAATGAAGACAAGCCATTCTTCTCTCTGTGGAGAGACTCAGAGGCTTCATATATAGGTTTTAATTTAATGGACCTAGATATGCCCTTTACACTGGATCATGGCTCCCCAGACAGCCGCTGGAGCTGTACCAAGGAGCCACGGGTACCTTTCCTTTGGGGTCCCAACAGGCAGCCCTGCCCAGCCTTTGGGAAGCAATGATAGCATCATCCTCACCTACAGCGATCTCTCAGGAGCTGCCCATAGATGACTACAGAGGGGGATCTCTGTAACGTAAGACTAGGGGAAATAAGAGTTAATAGACTTCAAGACTTCACTAGCAGATAGCTAGGATAGAGTCTTCCTTGTCTTTTCTCTGTGATGTATGTTAAGAGTTATTGTACTTAGTGAAGCAAATGAAATTATCTCCAAATACCATCATGATGAGTCTAGTGAATTTACTGTGGTCACGGCAGCTGCAATGTTATGTATAAGGTCTCCATTGGGGAAGAGTTACTCACTAACTCTGGTGACAAT
This sequence comes from Mesitornis unicolor, assembly GCF_000695765.1. NCBI lineage: Eukaryota > Metazoa > Chordata > Aves > Mesitornithiformes > Mesitornithidae > Mesitornis > Mesitornis unicolor. The sequence goes on along the minus strand of NW_010194078.1, from coordinate 8,165 downwards.
GTCAAATAAACCTGTTTCCAGGAACAGAATTTGATCAGATCTGAAGTAAACATCCTTGAGTTGTGAAGCAATGAAAGGTGTTCTTTTTCAGCAAGCCAACATTCTCACATCTCTCTCCTCCTCTTAAAGGGACAAACATACAAACGGTGGTAAGCAGCTAGAAGGCTCTTATTTTAAAGGATAAGTGCTGAATCCTATGGAATTCTGGGAAAGTGTTAAATCCCCAAGTTGCAGAGGCAGAACGTATTGTAGTGGTTAACACTTCACAGACCTGTCTTTTCAGACTGTTTGCAGGCACTTGTAAGCACTGCTTATGCATTGCCAATATTTCAAGATCTCTATGTTTCACATCCCACTATTTTCTTGGAAAACATGCCTCTTCCATAAAGAAAATTAAACCCAAGCTTTTGCAGAAAGCTATGACTTCTGAAGCAAATTAGCATCTGAAGCAGATTTATAGAGTGGTAAAGTTTCTCTACAAAACTAAAATTGAGAAGCTTTTTGTGAAAATGGTTGTAGGTGTTCTTCTAAAATGGTGTGTCAGTTACTCTGACTGAGACAGAAGCCGCAAAGGAAGATGAGAAAGGGAAGGCTGTCTTCCCCCTCTGTAGTCTGCAGCATTTGAAAACAAGCAAGAATAGTAGGAATTTCATTCTCATTTCTATGACTTTCACCCACAGGAAACAGGAAAGGAGGTTCAAGTACCCTTAAACAGAGAATGCTCATAAGCAAGTATTTAACCATGTCAGGAAGAGCTAAATAGTCAAAAAAAAGTAACTGGTCATGATTCAGTACTTGCATCTGATAACATGGAAACTGCTTATCGTAGAACACTTGGTAGCTGAAGTTGTCAGACTTGATCCTAAAGTTGTACCTTCCCATCTTTCGCTGGTACTGGAAGATGAGAAGGCTCACAACTCCCAGCACAAAACCAAACACAGCAAAGGCAATGAGAATGATGTAGCCAACTCCCATGCCAGCCTTCTTCTCTCTTCAAGTCAGATGCTAAAAAAAAAACAAAAGGTGAAAGAAAAAAGCTTTGAAATTCCTAAATCTTTTCCTGGGATAATAAACCAACTCTGCCTACAAATCAGCCAATGTGCATGTTGCAGCACAGAGCTGTGATACAGAACTGAACCAGTCTTTTGGGAAGGATGATTCTCAGCCAAAGGTTTGTTTTTCACAGTTCAAGTTCTATTTTTACATAGAAGTGTAGAGTCTCTGCAGACATGAATGTGATGTGTGTTGGGAATTTAACTCTACAATTCTATATTAAAATAAGAACTAAAGGATTTCTTTTTGAAATGCTGCCTTACTTTCAGAATGAAGCATTCTCCCATCTTAATCCTGTCCCCATTCATCTGTGGTTATTAGCAGCCACTTGATTTGTTTTTATCTCATATGTAACACTTCTTTAAGTACAATTTAGGGAAGGATTCTCCACCTGTGCTGGGTCTCTAAGCTCCTGTACTAGTCAGCAGAGCTCTGGCTGATGCAGTCAGTGGAGGCAGGTTAAGTGAGTCACACTGAAATATCACCATGGGCTCAACTGTGTAGCCTGAGCATGGCATCTAATGCCACCTGAGAAGCTCTGGGGCATCTACAATCTCAGCACAGGTCTGGCAGACATAGCATAGGACCTGCAGGAGACCTGTAGTCTTTTGGAATAGCACTCAGACACTGAGGGGAAGGAAAGAATGGAGCATCATGTGTCATGAGCACTAAATGCCTATGTGTGGGCAGGAGTTGGGTCCCTTGTTGCCTGCTGTCTCCCTAGGCTCCACTGATGATCAACAGAATGTGTTCATCTGATTCACATGTAGACTCTTCCATATACTTGACCAAATTTGCAAGCAGAAACCCTTTTCCTTTTAACGCTATGCCTCTACTCATGTTTGGACACGTACTCTTGCACACTTGTAATTCCTTCTTATAAATGCTTGACACACCTGCAAAACCATCTATTTGTCTGCATACATTTTCAGAATGGCACTTATTTAGTCAAGTACTTGTGTAGTGCCTGAGGTACACAGAAGAAAAATACTAATGCATACATGCCTGTAATTAGAAACAAGATCTTTGGCCAGAGGACACTGTTGGCGGCCACAGAGGTATGCAATAGCCATGTCCAGGCTACGTAACATCCAGGGCGTCATCCCAAGACAGGCCAAGACAGTGTTGCATAGTATATTTAGGCTTATTTATGAATTTTATTATGAAACAAAGGAAAAACAAAGAAGAGACACAGCAGAAATGGCAGCCTGTAGCCAGATACAGACAGAACAGGCCTTCTTGGGCACATGTATCAGTGGTCTTTGCTATAGCATGTGGCCAAGCAGTATAGGCAGAGCAGTTAAAGCTTCTTTTCATGTTTCACTGCAGGAGCTTACCTGACATCATAATTCATGTTGTCTCCTTCAGATATCGAGATGCATATCAGTAGCTAGGTCTAGCCTCACAGTTAAGAATCAATATGAGCATACAGATTTGAAATAGGGGACAACATCTAGTAGTGCCACCTTAGCCTAGGAATCAATGTAGTCCAACCTAAATAAAGCCCTCCTCACCAGAGTTCCTTTTGTGTCATGACCATTTTTCAATATTAGAAATGTATCAGGAGCTCCAGTGAAAACAGGAGTGAGATCTACTTGATAAAAGTGCCATACAAAGAAAGCTGTATTAATTGCTAAGTTTAAAAAAAGAGAACTAATTCAGAAATGAACGCTGAAGTCTAATACTTGCATATAATGAAAGAAAAATGCAATATGCTAAGTCAGAGACAGTTTCTAGGTCCAAAAGAACATTGTGTCTGTCACAGCAAAGGAGAAAAAAATGTCCTGAACCCACTAATAGTCCAGCATTAACCTATCTCCGTGGTCAGAAGGGCATTAAGTGTCTGGCAAAACAGGCAACCAGCAGGAGGAAAGGAGGTGATTTCTGCCCATTCACAGTAGCCATGTGTTAAAAATGTACAAAACTCTTAATGAGTGTTTTATGCTAATAGGATCTGAATGTAAATAGCTGGAGGAGGCCATATGATTGAAGGTGTTAGAGGCCACAGGTGCCCTTGAAGACATCACTCAGGGTAAATATAGAAAAGGCCCCTGCATAACAAATTAGACCTTGCTTGTACACAGTGCTGGTGTTCACTCTCTATTAACCCATACTGTACCACTCCACCAGAGTAACCAAAGTGTTGTGCATCAGCAGTGCTCTGCCACCTTCCCTCACGGTAGTAATGAACACAGGGAGTCTGAGGAAACAGCAATGCAGCCTCTTATCTCCACTGATTTTGTACTTCAGAGCTCAATATAATTGCAGTCTAACAACAGTGTAGAGTAAACACTTGAAAAACTGATTGCAATCTAAGAGTTACAAGCCACTTTTACACTTTACAAATGAAATAATCATCAGATTTTGTGGCTGTTATAGTAGGTACCCTGTGCAAATAGCTACACAAAGCACTTTCTCCTCACCCTTTCTACATTCTCTTGACAATCTGACAGTCACCTCACCAAGAAGGGCATATGCTTTTCCACAGTGCCACTTGGCTTCAGTAAGAGCGCCTGCTCCTCAGAAAAATACACAAAGGGACATGAAAACTTTGTACGAGAGGTCTTCAGGTTCCTTTGCCAGTGAAAAGAACCTTAAAATGGTAGTTACCCTTTGTCCCCTTTTTGTAGGCCTCTATTCATAACTCACCAGCCGATTTACATAGGGGTCCCCAGGATGTTTTGTGCATAGCGTTGGTTTCACCAGTCTTCAGGGATCGAACCACATGGCATCTCTGCAACAATAAATTCAAACTCCAACAAGTAATGTGGCTTACTAATTAAAAATACAAAGTCTTCTGATGAGTGTGTGAAAGCCCAGTGCTATCCTCACTCATTGGGGCTTTTTCTTTCTTAATGATATGCTTTGTTAAACTGAAATGAGCACCACATGGAAGTTCAAAAGAAAGGGCACTAGGGAAACATCAGTATAAAATCTGTAATTAATTACATCGGAAAACACTGCTGTGAACAGACATTTCACACACACACACATTCTCTTTCATTAACTTTCTCTTTGTTTTAGAGAAACCTCGTGGGAGAATATACTTCTCACTATTTCTATATGCCAGGGTTTTCCAAACACTTTTGTTTGGATGTTTCTGCTGACCATGGCAAGCACAGCAGATACTGCAACCAGCACCACCAAAAGCAGCGGCAACTTTCAGCTCGTGCCAAGCTGCGTGTTATTTTGAAGCAACACACAGCCCTTCAGTGACATGTGAACTACTAATCTGGAAGCTACTGGTTTGAAAGCCCTGCCCTGTGAAATGTTGGGGATTTGTTGCTTTAGCTCTGTGTGAGCGGCACTTGCAGAATACACAGCAACTCAGCTTCTGCACACTTCCTCGGTAACACCATTCCATTTGTTTCCTACCTTATGGGAACTGTAGCTTTTTGGAGGTCATTCAAAAGGTACCCTGGCTCTCCTGGAAGTGCACACAAAACCAGTGAAACTGCAGTACCATACTATAAACAGCAAAAGAAATCACTGAAGTGCCAGGGTGTCTTACAAGCTTGCCTACACAAGAATGTCTCACCAGCCTGGTTACATGGTAAAACCTCTACAATCCACTGCCAGCAACAGTGTCTTTAGCTGGGTCAGCCCCAGAAAAATACCCATGTAGCTGTTACTTTGGCCTACACTCGAATAGCTTTCCCAGCTAGGTGGATCCATTGGAGAACACAGTTACATAGCTGCTCCCTTGATGTCAGCGATTTTTTGGTTCCATATGGTTGTGGCACATCTTCCCATTCAAAGTCATGTTTCTTACTCATTTTTTACTACATTGCTCACCAACCTGTCTATTTTTTCTCCTCTAAACTTTAGAGTACCTGACTGTCTTCCACCAAGAAGACAAGGAATACAAATACCGGGTAAGAAGAAATAATATAAGATGTAAGTCCCAATTTTGTGGGCAAAGAGCTGAAGCAAATCTGCCCTGAAGCAAACCAGTGTTCTCCAGAGTAGCAGACAGGTCAGAGGATCAGATCCTAAACTCTGGGCACTTTCCCAGCCATCTCACGTTATTTCCAAAAATACTCTGTCCTTGCTCCAATTTTCCTTGGTCTTTGCACCTCCTGCAGCTCTCTTCTTTGTAAAATCCACTGTCATCGTTTGTAGATGTGCCCAGTATTTGTCTCCTCTGCATAACATTTTAATCTCAATCTAAGATGCTGAATTCACTATCTTTTCATGGGGGTAAAATCTACATAGGAGAAAGAACAATATATCTTATATATATATATGAATATTATAGAAATTAATGATACAGAATATGTGAAAAAAAAGAGGTTCTCACTGATTGCTGTGTCTTGTTTGCTGTAGATGTCAATCTCAATCAATCATCTGAGGCTGGCAGAATTACCCCATCACAAACCCCTGTAGTTCAGAGCAAAGTCAATCCTTTAGTTAACCATATTCCTAAACACTAACCTATACAGCTAAATCCTGCTCTAACGGCAAACCCAGCAGCTCCTAGCAAGCAATTGTTTGCTTCCTTACAGCAGCCATATCAGCCCATGCAGACCCTGTCCTGCCCATCTCTCTTATTTCCCTGCTTTGCACCACCACCATGGCCCTCCTCAGCTGTGCAGGACACACAGTGAACTCAATGAACTCACTTCCTCCGAAGGGGGTCATTGGCTGGGGGTTGCTGAAGCACTGATTTTTAACATGCAAATTCAGCTGTGAATCTTTCCAACTGTCAGTCATGTTTCCTGTCCCTACCTTGTTTTTTTTAAATCTGGAGGAAGCTTTCAATTTGGAAAAGGAAACAATTATCTTCTGCTAGCCATTTTTAATCTTTTAGGAAGAGATTAGTTGTTATAATGGGCTTAAACTGAGTTATGTAGAGCTAGAGGGAAGTGTTAAACAATGGAGGAACACCAAACTCTTAATGAAAACTTCCTTGATAGAAAAAGAGCCAGGAAAGTTGGCAGAGGGAGAGGAGATTCCTCTATGTGTGCTATAAAGAAAAAAACGCCATCAACAAAATCTATTTTTTCTTAATTCTATGGAAGCAACAGACTTTTAGGTGAAGCAATGCTTTGGAGCACTGCTTTGCTTTTTAGAATTAGAAACTGCAGTTGTTATCAGAACATTGTTTGGTTTATTGCTTTAAAAAGCCATAGGGTTTTAAAAAGTAAAATAAACTCTATACAGTCACAGCCCTAGGAACTTAATACCATCAAGCTTCCTTTCCTGGCATCTAAACTCTAACCTGAAGAAGCAGATCTTTGGGGGATAAAAAAAGGGCAGAAAAACATCCCAAATCAATTTACTCAGACTTCTCTGCTGACACTGCCAATATAGCTGCTGGCTTTTTTGTGACCTGTCCATCTGAGCTGCCATGTTTCTGAACAGCCTATCTCATTGCAACATCTATTCATTGCCTTCTAGCCACTGCTAGGCAGAGATGAAGGGTTCAGTTGTCAGGTTCCCCAAATCTGATACCCATTTCTGTGCAAGCTCCACGCTTTTAACTACAAGGATGAGGAACAGGAAGAAAGGCAGATACTTCCATGTGGTTGTAGTTCTTCCCCAATCCTCCCTGCTCTCTTGAAGGAAAACTTCAAGAGCTATTTTAAGCCCTGGTTGAAAATATCACTCCTTCAATTCCATAGCATATGGCACATCAGGGAAAAACAGCATATTGGAGCAAAACTCTTACCGTCCTGCAGGTGCTTCCTGGTGTCCCCATGCAAATGCGGATTTTGCAGTGTAAGTAAACCACAGAATTGCTGACAAAGGAAAAAATTTTCACCTTAAACTGTGCTTTCTTTGAATCCCCATTCTCTATCAGCATGGTGTACCTATTTGGGATGGGACAGCTGAAAAGGAAGAGAAAAAGCATAAATAGCAGGTAGGGCTACAGAAGGCATGTTGTGGTTATGGCACATAACTCAGATTGTAAGGCTCCTTTAGAAAGCCACAGCCAGACCTGCCATGAAGAAGCTCTCCAGCAGTGCAGGGGTTATAAGGGGCTATTTGCTGCTTTATTCTCACAGTGTCCAAATAGAATAGCAGATTTGAGAAGTGGTTAGAGAGTTAGAAAAGAAGGGGGAGAGTGACAGAGAGAAGGATTTAAACTTGGCTTCACCAAACACAAAGTGAAAGAACATTATATTAAAAAGAATAGCTTTTATTACTGAGCAAAATGACTATCCTGTATTTTAAGGTGCTGAGTGAGTCCAGGGAATATGACATGGGGGTGAGGTCAGGGATACAGACAGGAACAAGCCTCCTCTTTTACCAGAGGCTGCATTAATATAGTCTGTGTGTCACAACACATAGAAATCAACTAACCGACACCTCCATTCATGAGAGTCACATAAGCTCTTGGCAGTATCTGAACCACAGAGAATTAGATAAAGCACACACTTTTCAACGTTCTTTCACTGCTGACTGCCAAAACCACCTATTAATTAAGGTCAAAAGTACAATTCCTTTACAAAATATGGGAAGCACGACCAAGCTCAAATGACTACCACATAACTCTTTGAAAACATTTTCTTTTCATACCTACCTTCCTTGTTCAAGGAAGGTGTCACCAGTAAGAATGATATATGAATGAGTGTATGCGTATTATGAGAACACACATAAAAGACATTTAAAATATAACACATTAGTAGTCAGCACCACTGGAAGATCTAATGTATGGCACATGCTCTTTGCAAGTGACATTGCTGTACCTGTTGCTGATAAAATCAAATGAGAGGGGATCCACTGAATTATTAGTTGGAGTTTCCCAGCAGTCAATGAGAAGCACCTTGAGGTTGCTGTTTGCTTTCTGGATCCCCACTTCAATCAGGATATCTTCACTGGCAGAGACACTGCAATTTTTTGGTATGGGGGAGTTTCCAATAAACAAATGCATCTCTGTTCTTAAGTGTCCAGATCCATGCAAATCCTCAAAGATGGTGTAAAGTCCGAAACAACAATTAACCTCCTTTAAAGAGCACAGATTTGACTGCATGTTTCTATAAATCAGTCCCTGTTTCTCCGCCTCTTCAGCATTTAAGTAGTGAAGAGTTATCTGCAGTCCAGGATGGTAGGACAGTGTTCTAAGTTGGGAGGGAGTGGTTGATCTGCCTGAGGGTAGGAAGGCTCTG
>NW_010194077.1:3255-3824 GCF_000695765.1 Mesitornis unicolor | reverse complement strand
ATATATATGTGGTATATGCTATCCTGTGGCACGCAGAATCTCAGAAGGTTTAATAATGAAATATAATCGGTCTCTTAAAATGTTTGGCTCACCCCTTATCTTGCCTGCGTAATTGGAGAAAGACAGCAGCATAGGACATTCATTAATGGACTGGCACCTAAAACTGCCATGGCAAAATGCTTCATGTTCGTTATTAATTAGTATTATTTTTATTTTGAAGACTCGTTTGAATTGTTTGGTGTGGCTCAGTTATTGCCTAATGGAGAGGAAACCTGTGTACCTCTTAATTTCTCTGCAGAGTATGGCAACCCCTGACCCTGCCGAGACATCAAAAGATGAAGAAGAGCTGAAGAAATGGAAGGCAAGTCCTACAAAGCAGCCAGGATCGTGGGAATTAGCTGAAAAATACTTGGAAATAAAGAAAAACTTAAGGTTTTGGCTGCTCCCATGCAAGGAAAAAATACTAAAAATATGTATTTTTTATTATTTACTATCCAGGAAAGAGTTGAAAAAGCCGAAAAAGCGAAAGCTGACCTTCTTCTCTGTAAGTTAAGTGCTGACGAAGAGCG
>NW_010194077.1:1189-3232 GCF_000695765.1 Mesitornis unicolor | reverse complement strand
AGAGGAGGAGCTGATAGAGCTAAAGGACTTAAAAGAGAAGCAGCACAAGGACATGGTTATGTCTAGGGACACCCATGAGGTATGGAAAAGGTTTGCACGTAGCTGTTAGTATCTGGGGAGTTGTGAAGGAGGTGTTAATTAGAAGAAATAAGAGTAATATTTCGTTTTCAGTTGAAACAGCTTTACAGGTTTGCAGACTCTGTGATTAGCATGATCTGTACATTGGTTTTCAGTGGTTGAGTAAGAACCAGTGCAAGAAAGTAAGTCTCATGGTAATGTTGGAAAAGTAAAGGCAAAACTGAGACCTGTTTTGTCCAGAAGATGACTGATAAAAGCAGCCTTCCTCTTCCAAGACTCTCCACTGAGTTTCCGTTTTGTGATATAATAACAAAAAGTAAAATAGAACTGGTTCATGCCACTGCTTTGTCAGCTCCCAGCCCCTCTTCTAAGATGTTACAGCACCCGAGGGATTAGTATTTAAGTGACAGTGAGCTGAGCAAAAGCCAGAACCTGTTTGAAGAGGGCTCTTCTTTCTCGAACTAACTGGTTTGGGAACTAATTGGTTTGTTACCTCAGTGTGCCATGGTACAGAAATAGGGTAAGTTTCCATAGGCTGTCAAGGAGGTGGTTTCAGGGAAGTTTTGTTTGGCCTATGAATCACTGATGAGGAATTACAGCCTCAATATTGCAAGCTGTTAACATACAATTAATAGGTTATGTACATTTCGGCTGGCACGAGATTTTCTGAAAGCTGGTTTTGGTTCTCCAATGGTAAATGTTTGGATTTTATAGCCAGAAGAGGGCATTATGATGATCTGGCTTTTGTTTTACATCCTCTTCAGCTGATGGGAGCTGGTCTAAAAGTCTGGAGTGGTCCCTGACTTTAAAGGCACCACCTTCTCGTCGTGAATCCTATTTAGGATTCATTGGTATGGAGGAATTCTGGAGCATTTGGGAGGTGAAAGAGGTGTCCCCTCTTCCTTGCTGAAGAAATATAAAGAGGGAAAAGTAGCAGCATGTCAGGTGAACTTGTAATTTACTGTGCCTGAAACCGCTCCTTGGTGAGTGAATTTACCTTGCGGGTCGTTAAAGCTGTGCAAAAAATGTATCGTGCATGGCTGTCCTGTAGAATAATTACAAATTGGAACAGTTTCTAATGTCTATAGATACTCCTGAAATATATTTTTGTCTTCTGTGTGTTTAATTTTGCATTTAATCCTTTTTTGGGCTGCAGAGGGAACTCCGTGCACTAAACCAAGAAAACGCTGAGCTGAAGAGAGAGATTGAAAAGCTCAAAGAGGACCTTGCAGAGCGTAGCTCGGCGCTTTCGGTAAAGTTTGAAGTGTTCTGTGATTTGTCTTTTGGAAGGGCACATTTTTATTATGTCAATTCTAGACCATTTGGGCCAGTTCAGCATTTGAACCTCTGCTGATTTCAGTATAAAACACAGCTTCGAGTTTTGCTTTCTTATTTTATCTGGCACGATAATGCGAGGAAGGCTGAGTATGGGAACAAATACAAGTACGTGAGATACTGGAAACATGAGAGTAAAGCAGAAAAATGGGAAATAGAAGGAATGGAATTAAAAATACACATAGCGTGAGTAATGTTCATGTACTCTCATGATGTATTTCTTGGGTAAGAGGATGGAAGAAAGATATAGATATTACTATAAATAGTATATAATATTTCTAAAATATATAAAGTTGATATGAATCACACACACAGAATGACAGACCGTTAGGGATTGGAAGGGACCTCAAAAGCTCATCCAGTCCAATCCCCCTGCCGGAGCAGGAACACCCAGATGAGGTTACACAGGAAGGCGTCCAGGCGGGTTTTGAATGTCTGCAGAGAAGGAGACTCCACAACCTCTCTGGGCAGCCTGGGCCAGGGCTCTGTCACCCTCACTGAGAAGAAGTTTCTTCTCCAATTTCAGTGGAACCTCCTGTGTTCCAGCTTGTGCCCATTACCTCTTGTCCTATCATTGTTTGTCAAACAATATCATATGATATGATATATGATATATGATATATGATATAT
>NW_010194077.1:576-1149 GCF_000695765.1 Mesitornis unicolor | reverse complement strand
ATGATATATGATATATATGATACATGATATATGATATATATGATACATGATATATGATATATGATATGATAATGATATGATATGGTATGATATATGATATGATATGATAGATATTGGTATATATTGGTGTATATTGATATATATTAATATAAATATACAATTTACCAATATATGGCAAATGTAGCATTTATTTTAGCCTACCTTGAGCTTGACTTGATTATAATCTCTCCCTCGTGTTACTCCAACTCAAAATACCTCCATTAGCAGCCAGGTAAATATCAGTGATGCCGAACAGAATTAAACTCAGGATCTGAAGTGTCTTTTGGTGAAAGTGCTGCAGATGCAGAGGTGTTCAGAAATTGGAGCTTCCCCTGTGGAAATTGCAGCTTTCAAAAACCCGTTTTCATTTGGACCTAGAGCAAACCCAGATATCTGGGGGAATGTACAGGGAAATGAAAGCTGTGGCCATTTTTTGTTTATACAGAGATTGAAGATAATTTGTTATCTTTAGGAAGAGCATCTCCCTTTCCCTTGGCAGCAGAGGAAATGGAAGGAAAGCAGGCTCATAGATAA
>NW_010194077.1:0-551 GCF_000695765.1 Mesitornis unicolor | reverse complement strand
GGAATGCTTTAATTACTCTGATTATTTTATCTTGACGCAGTGTTTTTCTTCTCCTTGTTGTTTTACTTTGAAATAATTACGTAAATGGGAAAAAGAGTTATCTAAAACTCCCTTAAGTCTATCAAAGCAGCCTTTCCCAACCCACATTTTCAGTTTGCATTTTTCCTGGTTATAAAATACTTGGATATTCTTACCTACTTTACTCAGATGGCAACATACAAAGCTGTTTATTAGCAGACTTCCCAGTGCTGTAGAGCAGTGATGCAATGAGGCGAAAATAAATGGCAACACAGATGACTCTGATACCAGCATTTTGCCAATTTTAGATACCAAAAATATTCTACTTCTGCAGGTGGAAATACTTTTGGACTTCAGTTGCATTTTTATTGCGCAAGGTCAAGTTTAAGTTCAAAGTCAATCGATGGGAAAAATACCAACCCAACCTCATTGACAAAAATCCCAGGAATAGACAAATACAACTGGTCAGTTTAGTTAGAAGAGTTCACAGAATCCCAGAATATGAGCAGTTGAAGGGACCTGGAAAGCTCCCC
>NW_010194076.1:265-45728 GCF_000695765.1 Mesitornis unicolor | reverse complement strand
CCCCCAAGGTTTTCTTGAGAATGTAGTTTGAATGAGTGTTAGGGAAAAGATGGAATTGTTCGATGGAATTCTTATATTTTTTAATCTTAATATTAGAATTGTTTTAGGCTTATTCTATGATTTGCATTTGTATAAAAGTTCCTTTTTCTGTTAATTTTTCACCCTGCAGCGAATTTAATGAATGTGTTAATTCTTTCTATTATGATTGCTTTATTTGGAGCTTCTTGGATACTTTCTTTAAAAGTCACCCCATTTTCAGTTGGAGGCTTAGGTAAACTATTACAATTAGAGAACCTGGACACAGGAGACCATGGTATTTCTCCCATTTACATGTTGGATATGAGGTAGAGATTTTGTCTTGCCAGAAGGTACTCAAGAAAGTCTCCTAAAGATAGGAATTAGTGGTCTTGTACTCCACTGTAGTGAGTTCTCTAGATAAAAGTCCATTCTACCAAATTTTTGACTCACTGGGACGTTTCAGTGACATAGTGTTGGCAGCTATCACTTCATATAGCATCCCTACAGTATTTTAAATTTGTTTTTAATTTCCTTATTTGCATAGAATTCCAGATTTTTATCAAAATACTATTGATCCTCTTCCACATTTTATGTGGATCATGCAACTGTCATCACTGACAAAATTGAGCTGAAGAAAGACATGTATTTTTTTTAAACTGATTTAAAGAAAAAATAATTTCAAAAGTAAGATGAAGCAGCAGACTAAGTATAAGAAAAGTTATAACTCTTTTTTTTTTTTTCTTACCTCAGGTCAGATTTGGTCTTCCCCCATCACTTCTGCCACTTCCTGGTGCCACATTCTTTTTGGGAGGCAATGTTTCTTGTCTTGACTGACAAGAGGTGCTGTCTCTGGTAGGATAAATTATCTTCTTTCCTTTAATTCTTTTTGTCTCTGATCTCTTATCTTTCACTCTCTTATTTCCTTGTTATTGTTCTTCCTCTCCTTTGCTGTGCTCTCCCTTTCCTGCCTTACTCCTTAGAGTGCTCTAGGGTGGGATTTTCAAAAGCACCTGGGGAAGCTGTAGACCCAAGTTGGGTTCAAGTGCTGTAGAAGTTTAATGCCTGACTCTGTAAACCTCTTCGAAAAGCAAAGCTCTAATATATTTTGGTAGCACCACTAGCCCTCGCTTAATTCAGAAAATAGCTGTCACTGAAGATGTTTTTAGGTGGGAGTTTTCTCTGACCTATTACAGAGTTGGATTTGTTTTGATTTTGTTTGTTAGATAAGATGAGGTGGCTTTAGTTGTGAAAATTTTACTTACCAGTCAAGGTTTTAACTGATGAATTCTTTACCTGATGAGGAGAGTCATTGTTTACAAAACTCTTCAGGAATGGCAAATTCCTAGTGTAAATGGTATTTAAGGTCTTAATTTTGTTAGCTTATTGATATTAAAGCACCCAGTATTCTTGGCTGAAGGAAATTACTGTTGGCCAGCTTTCTTAGACTGTATTTACCCTAAAAAAATGGAAGGACAAAGTGAAATCTTTATGTATAAGCGGTTAGCATGAGTTAATGTGACAAATGGGTAAAGTGGTTTGAGAATATCAATATTCATATTAGGACTGTAATTTTACACCAATTTATAAATAAATATTGCATCTCCAACACAGTTGCTCACCAGATGCTTGATGATATGGCAGGAACTTCCTGCCAGCTTCTGGAAGTAAACACCTGGGTGTGTACCTAGAACAACATTAGAGTTACTTGGAGGCTGAATGGGGGCATTCTGGAGGTGTTTGGTTGGAGAGCAGTGCTGTGAGCTGATAAACAGGTGATATTCTCTGGGTGCCTATCTCAAGCATCCTAGCTCCAGCAGCAATAGATCATATAAGATTTTCAGTGTCAGAAATGCGTTAGGATATTGTCATGCAAAAACTTGTTTGCTTGACTGTAACACCTGTCTTTTCTTTCAAGTAAATAATTCTGGTAAGAAACAATGTTCAGTTTTACTGCTAATACATTTTTTGCATATCTTACCAGTTTGTGTGTATATTAGCTGTACCTGCTTAGGAATAAGTGTTCACCTAGAATCAGTGTTCACCTAGAAACAGCTGGGAGACTGTAAACCATTCTCTGTTGAACTTTCTTTTGTGGTAGTTAGAATGAAATTAGTTTTAAAGATGTCTGGTTGGGGCACAGGGGCTCTTCTGTCCCCAGGATACTATCACCCCAATTTAACTTTAATGAAGCAAATGTTTGAATTATTGCAAGTACTTGCATATGCTTTTAACATAGGCAGTAACAATGAGATGTGCCTAACAAACGGTGTTTACTTTACAGTTACTGTGTGCATATCAGTATGCAAGCTGAGGTGTGGATTGTCTCTGCAAGTGGAAAATTTATGTAGTGAGAAGCACATTGTGATTCAGTGGTGGGATGGGGTCTGAGAGCAGCTTCAGCAAGAGCAGTAGTGGTGAAACCATAGACACAGTTCTACCACTGTCATTGCCAAAGTTTCTTCTGACTTTATCCCTACCTTCTAAAGTAAATAAGGTCACTAACTTCAGCACCTGAATTACTGTTTGTATTATTTTTCACATGTCCAGAGTGCATTCTCCTAAACCAAGCTGTGGAAGATGAGGTAAGATTGGGAAAGAGAATTCAGGATGCCCTTGAAGAAATATGCCTAAGCTTTGCAGAAGTAAACTGTAGAGAATGCAGAGCTTTCTACATCTTGACTAAACCTTTTTCAATCTAGGTGTGCATGATATAGCTCACATGATCTTAATTCCATACCTGTTCCCAGCTATCGTTTGTACTGTTCTGGTAAGATGAAAATGTCAGTGAGTGTAGTTTGATCTCTGGCTGTGCAAATCGGAATTGGTTACTTATGCTGTAAACCATGACCATATTTTTCTATTTCTTAGACTTCTATTTCTTAATTATATTAATGAGGTACCTTACAGATTTAAGAAGATGGAGTAGAAGCTGTGCAAAGTGTCAGAGTGACTCAAGAGGAGGTCAGTTACATTTTCCAGCTCTTTTATCTCTTAGTTACCTTCAGTTTTGGAAAACTGCAAAGATGACTAAACCTCTTTTGCCTTCCTGAATGCAGAAAGATTGGATGCTATGATCTGCAAGTGCCTTCTAGCAGGTTGTTTTGCCATAAGGCCTGTGAGTTGCCAGGCAGGATCTGACAGCATACCAAGTGTTCCTTATTCTGGTAGACTTTTGTGAGGAGCTGAGGAAACAGCTTGATATTCTGCTACAGAATAGTGTCTATGTAAGTGAAGATTTCTTAGAATAATTGACTGTTATTAGTCAAATTTGTCATGGTAGAAGTTGTTATAGATAATGTTATTGTGTTATTCCAAACTGCTACCTGACGTTTATTTAGAAGCAGAGGATCTGCAGGATGAAAATTCTCAAGTTTAACTGAGGAAGTCAGATTTAAAAAAAAAAATAAATGGAGGATTTTAAAAGGTTTTGAGGTTGTTTTGTAGCCTCTTATGATATTACCCAGCTCTTAAGTATTGGAGCCAGTTTACTGGAAGGTGTCATTCTCATTGTACTTCAAAACTCTGTTAATACTTTGTTCTGGGAAGCATTAGAAATTCAAAGAAAGTGACCAGAAAGCTGAAGGAGTCAACTGTTGAAAATTACATGCCAGAATACAATTATCTAACCAAGAATAAAGAACTGTGGAGTGATAACTGATTGAGGTGCAGGACTCCAGACTCTAGCTTTGGGGAATACCATGATGTGGTTTTCAGAACAAATATTTCATCTTAGCAGCTGAGGAATACCGTTTGTGGTGGTTGTAGTTTAGGGCTGGGTTGGCCACTAAATCCTGGAAAGACACTCTCTATTAATGCCTTTCCACTTGTGCAAATATGGCACCCATGTTGAGGTAGTGGCCTTGTGATGTTTATATGACATACAAGCGTTATCACGTGGGAACACTGGAAAAACATGCCATTAGTTTCAGCAGGTATAGCCACGTAGAAGAGACAGCTGAAAAGTAAAATCATCTATTTAGAAAACTAGTTCTATTTAGCTCAAGCCAGGACAGTAGTACTTGCATAAAACTTTGTGTTGAGCTTCTTCCAAAACTATTTTTCCTTTCGTCTAATGTCCCTGTTCACAAGTTAATGCTTTTGAAGAAAGCAGACACTTTCTTAACTTGTGTTAATATGACGTTGCATTAGCTGTCCCTGATCTGTAAGATGACACTGCCTGCGTGCTCTTTCGTAGTGCTGAGCAATTGTAAAGGTCCATACTGTAGTTTCTTGCAGTTAATCCAGGAATTCTAGAGCAGCCGCTGGGTCTCAGGAGTGTCTCTAAAATGAGACACTATAGAGGCAATGCTTTGAATGATCTAATGAGACCTGTATTCAAGATGAAGCAGACCTTAGGGGTAAAGGAGACTAAAGGAGTTGTGTGTAAGTAATAGGGTTGCGAATCCTTTTCTTTTTACTACTGCAACAATTGTAGAGCATCTTCCAATTGTTCACAAGAAAAATGGACTCACTATTGGCTGTACTGTAGGCTCTAAGTTGCTTTGTATATGGGTCTCTTACCTGTACTGAAAGATGTCTGCAAAACAAAAAAAAAAGCTTCAAAACTGTACCTGAAAAATTTATTTTATGTAGGCAGTATTTCAGGTGTACTGTCATGCCTCTTTCTTTCTGAAAAATTAATGTAGAATTGTAAAATTTGGGAAGGTATGAGGTGCTGAATTGCTTTTGAGTTTCATTGATCTGCTTTGAGGTGTGTTGGTGAAGTAAGGTAGCTACCAGTTCTAGCACATGTGGAAAAGTCTGGAAGGAAAGTAGTTAACACTTAATTTCCTGTAGGAGCTGGTGTGTTTTAACAGTCAATAGAGAACTCAGAAAACCTGTTAAAATAACAGTTGACCTAAAGTTGTTCCAGGAATGTGGATGTTCTGTTCTTCTGAATGGGCTGAAGGTCTATTCATCCCTGCTTCCTGGTGACACAACCTTGAAGACTGCCAAGGTAAATGGAGAGTTTTACGCCCCTACCCAACCTGAGTTAGGGGTATCTGTCAACTAGAAGGCTGTGCTGCTTTTGTGGTAAAACTCATGGGATGTTTGACATGTATTTCCAAATCGACCTTGAGAATCAAGCACAGTGTGCAGTGAGGCAATCTTAAAAAAATACTTGTGTTTAAAGAAGGTCCTATATACAGAAGATGAAAGTATGAGGGTGAGTGTTTTTGCTCATAAATATTGGAGAACTTTAAATAGCTCAGCCATTCAGGGTGTGAGAACTATCTTTCTCAGTGAAATTCAGAGTCCAATGGGAAACTGAGAGCAGAGATTGTAAGTTAGTCTGAAAATGTAAAGAAAAGGTGGTGGTTTTCAGTGCTATGAATGAGCTATGTCTCTACTTCCAAGAGGAAGAAATTTACACAAGACAGTGAAAATAACCTCTGGTGTCTCCACCTTCCCCAGCTTCATTATCTAGATTTTCTTAATTAGTATCTTTACATTATAGCACTGAATTATTTTTTTTCTAATAGGCAGATCATTTTAAAACTTCTTTCAATGAAGATCTTCCAAATTTGCTTGTACAGTTGATTTTTCCCTTGTTAGAAAATACTGGTCCATGCATTTTGTAATTACAGCATGGCATCTGAGCCTACAGTAAGCAGTAGTGAGACCTAATGGGTTCTGACACTCTCGCTCCTTGTTTCTTAAGTTATGAAGTGAGGTATGTTTTATTTTGATAAAATGCTGTATTATTAGGGATCTGTTTATTTGCTGAATCACAAAAGTAAAGTATCTCTAAAAGTTGCTGTTGTTTTCATTTAGAAAAATGTCTTTTTTTCTTAAAGCTCAATTTCCAAATTTTTAAAACTCTGTGGGAAATGAGTTTTGATGATTTTTTTTTTTTGAGGGGGGGTTCTGGGGTTTTGTTTTGTTTTGGTAATGGTCATTCAGCCACTACATTAGGTTCCTGTACTAAGTGTTCCTCTGCAACTCTAAGTTTCAGACTGTTTTTATCTGGCTGTTAATCCTTTGTGCAAATGCAGCTTTCGAAATGTTTTTGACCTTGTTTAATTCTGAATGTTTTGTTCTAGAGCAAGGCTGAATGACTCTGTCCCCTATTCAGAGTAAGGATGAGGGACTGCAGAAGGCTTTTGTCTGAAGCAAAAGTGCTGGGAACTGTAGTACCTGAGTGGCTCATGTGGTCTAGGTCAGAGTGCTTGACAATTTGCTTCATTAAGATTTAGCATGAGAATTTGAGAGATTTGAGTTTCATTAGGGTAGAACAAAAATCATATTTTTTGGTCTTTATTCCACCTTTTGTCATTTCTACCTGCAATAAAACAGCTACATTGAAACCACAGTGATTTTTTTGTTCAGAGTTGTTTCCCCCTTCAATTGAAAATAGGTGCTCTAAATACTGACCTTAATGTATCTTCAGTTTCTATACAGATAAAAATAGAGATTTTTGTTTTCTCTGTCTTTGAAAATGCAGGTGGCTGCTTTCTATTCTAGGAATGAAAATGAACTCTTCTTTCCTGTCCTCAAATTTCTTAATATGATTTGGATTTTATGGCAAAATAATAGTGAAGCCGATGAACTTACATGTCATGTTTTCTACAGTAAATTAATCCCTTGTTATCTGTTTGACAGGCTTGCCTCACTTGGGACAAGTATGAAAAAAATGCTTTCCTTTTTAGTGTGTTGGATTAAAAATCAAATTGTGTAGTGTTTTTTCAGGTTAAATCATGTTTGCTTTGAGGACAGCTTTTTCTTAAATAAAAAAGGATCTTGTTTAAGTGATTGAGCTAATCACACTAAAGTGCTTAAGTACTGAAGTTTCATGAACTGTGATCTGTAAGTCAGTGATGGCTTTTAGTGTTTAGTGGTAGATTGAAAGTTATTTAGGAAAATGATCTGACTAATTTTCAGGTAGGATGGTTAGTGAATTATCCTGAAAAGTAAGTCAGATATATGTGTAAAAGATGGATGGGATTGTTAGGGAAGTGTTAAGAAGATAATATTCTGATAATCTTTGGTTCTTTATGCATATGTGGTCTAAGAGGAGAAGAAAAGTAATAGTAAAGCTATATGAAACTATTTCAAATGAGAGGGAGAAAGAGAAAGATAGTCATTTGGTATGAAACTTTGCTGAAACTAACAGCATGTTTTCCCAGACAGTGTTCCCTTCTGCAAGCAATAAAGCCTTGTATGTTATGTAAACCATGGCCACTTTGTCACCGTGGGTGCGGTATCTACATCTGCAGGGAGGAGCAGATCCAAAACTGACCAACAAGGTATTCCATCCCACATATGTCGTACTCAGTGTAAAGCTGAGGGATCACAAGGGGCTCGACCCTTCCCTCCTGCTCTTGTTTTTCTTCTCCTGCAATGGCTGAAGTCCAAGCAGAACTCTGCTAGTTCATCTACCTCTGATCCTGATCTGCGTGTTCCTGAATCCAGTTCCTGCATCCAGCTCCCACCTGCTGCTGGGTCCAGTCTGGGATTTTTCCAGTGCCCTGCTCCGCAGATCCTCTGGTGATGTCATTGGCATTGGGGGAGGGTGGGGGGAGGATTTTATATGGGTTTTATGTATATATTTGTGCATACTTGTGTATATATATGTTTCATTATTTTTCCTATTTACATTATTAACCTGTAGTATTAGTATTATTGTTTCATTAAATCTCTTAGTTTTCTTTTCCAACCTGTAAAGTCTCTCTCCCTTATTCTCTTTCTCCCTTCCCTTCTGGGGAGGGGAGAGGGGTTAATAGAGAGCGTCTGTCCAGGATTTAGTGGCCAGCCCAGCCCTAAACCACAACAGCATGGCTGGCAAATGACTGGGTTGCCAATCCAGGGTGCTATTAGCAAGTATGTGCTGTGGAGGATTGGAAAGAAAGCGAGACTCAAACCCTGACAGAAGTAGGCATGAAACTTCTTTTGCTTTAGGAAACTGCATTTCCCCCAGCTCTTTCCTGGTGTGGCTTTCACATCATAAGCAATTATAGTTTCTGCAGGCATGTTACCAGCCTGAGAAGCTGCTCTCAGAAGAGCAGGAGTAAAAGTGGTTGCCAAGGCAGTCTGTTTATGTTCATAGTAATAAAAATGCCTGAGAAATCCCAGGCTAGAACGTTACTGCTACTTAAATGAATCCACTGTAGTTTCTTAACCTCCTATTGCCATTTAAAAAAATAAATTTACATTATCATTCTGTCTTGTATTCAGAGAAACTCAGTTATTTTTACAGATTCCTAGACCTCTTGTGGTCTTAGGGAAATGAAGTCTTTTCATGACATTATAGTGCCATTCAAAATTATTTTTTATTTCAAAATTATTTTAAATTTCAAATTATTTTGAAAGGCTGCAAGTTTGAAAATGTTCTTCTGCTGTCTGCAAACTTAGTCGAGTGACAGGGAGGAATCTAGGTATGTCTACCTGTTGTGTAGCAGGCATTGCCACTTTCTTTAGAGAAAAGGAGAACCAGTTCTTCTTTCCTTCCCTCTCCCAGCTGCTTTCTGAATGTGTTTTCCTGACATGAAAAGTCTGTGTGTTTCCAGACCACCTTGTGCAAGTCTCAGCTATCATGAGATGTGTGATCACTCACACATGAGTGTGAGAGCTGGAACACTGCTTGCATGAAAACTTGCTGTTCAGTTCTAGCTCTGTGGTTGCCTAGCCAGTGCTGCCTGCTTCCTGTGTTGCTGCCTGTGCTACATCTTACTTCTTCACTGTGCTTTAGGAGAGAAAAGCTTACCATGTTTTCCTATTTGGAGAATGTTTAAGTAGAAGAAGATCAGGGGTGAGTGTGATAGTGCAAAAGGAAGTAACGCTGAATGTTTATTCCAGGTACGAGAGCTATGCATATGGTGTACCTAAATAACATAGTTAATTTTTGCTAAGCTTTTTTAAAAAGAATATACAAGGAAAGCTGATTAATTTTGGCTCTGCAAGGTGCATTGACTATTGATGTTTTATTTGGCTGAGACAGTGGCTCATAAAAAAAAGAGTCTATTGAGTCTGCAAGCACTTCTCTGCTCAGTTGAGCCATACTACTCGGTTCTCTCCATTGCTGATTAGACATTTGTCTTGTTCTCCTTGCTTGTTTTCCTGTTTTTGTAGGTATTCTTGAAAAACTCTCTAAACCAAAATATGCAAGGGTTTATTTTCTGAGAAGACTACCTCTTAATTCTTGCAGGGCTCAACAGAGAAATACCAGTTCTCCTGTTCAATTTCTTTTTAGGATTGTTTCAGTGTTTCTTTGTGTTTCTCGCACCTATAAAACTCATGTTCCCCCCACTCCACGCCCCCCCACCTGATTCACTTTCAGTTGGTGTTTGCCTGAGCTGCATATTTCTGTTGTCTCTTTAGGCCTGAAAGAAACTCAGGAACCTAGTCTTGTTCTATTAAATGAGAAACTTTGTCGTTGATTTTACTAGATACAGGATTTAACCCAGTGCTGTTACTGTGATTTTCTTGCCCTGACACTGTTTACAGCTTCCTCACTTTTAAGTATTTTTCTGTTAATAGAGTTCACATGCTGTTTGCCATTTTCCAGATTAACAGAGTTCTTAAATAAGATCATGTCTGGTGCCAGTTCCCTTTGCTGGCACCTTACAAACTTTCTGTGCTCTAATAAATGCGTTGCAATTTGTTTGATTTTAATGTGTTTACAGTACTTCAGCAGGCTCTCTTGATGGTTTTGATGGTCCAGTTAAATTGGAATAATTGAATTATAAGAGACGAGAGAGAGAGCATCAAATATTAGATGAGAGATATTGATCTGCTTGATCAAAAGTCCTTGCAATGTAGACTGTTTCCAGTTCTACTGTAGAAGTCTTAAACATGTCTGACAAAACCTTTCACTGTGAATCAGTTCTCATGACAGGTTAAGAATTCTGTTGGTTTCTAAATGTTTAGATATGTTAAATGTAGTACTTTATTCAGAGAAGATACTTGACATTTGTTGTTGAAAATACAGAAGTCTGTGGTACTCTGAGGGAAAACATCTTTATGCTGTAAGAGGCCAGGACTTGAAACCATAACTTAGTTTTCTCTGTCTGAATTTAAGGAACAATTAGTGAAGAGTCTGGTCAGGAGATGAACCCTAGAAAACACTATTTAGATTGTCAGTAACTATTTAGCACACTTTGTTTTGGGCTGATATATCTGGAGAAGGTGGTTTGTTTGTTTTGTGATGTTTGCAGTAACTTGCAAAAGTAATAAAGCAGAAATATTACTGTAGGAGGTTTCAAACATAATAGTTTTCCTCCAGTAAAGGTGGATTCCACATTTATATTTTGCAAAACAAAATGACTTAGATAGAAACAGGGTATCTAGTGAAAAAAATGTGGTTAGAGAATTGGTCTCCTGCAGCTGCTTTTTCCTCTTATCTCAAGGATTTTCGTAGGACTCCTATGAACTTGTTAAAATCTTTTTTTAGTCATGCTATCTGTATTTTGGCAAGGGGATGTGCATTATTTTGTCTGTCTTGTCTATGTAGACAGGTTTCTTCTCTTGTGGAGGATGAGGAGATATTCCACCTAGCTTGTCAGTGAAGTAGTTTTTTTGCATCATAGGCTGATGTATAGTGATTCTTGGTAAAATGATGTCTAGGGAGTAAGTCCAGAGTTTTCAGCAGCCTCTAGAGCAGTTTCTGGTTTATGTGCGTGATATTCCAGCAGTGTATTTAGAGAGATGAAAGAGTCTGTAGATGCGTATGCAAAATTTTTACAGGGAAAGTGATTGCTCTTTTTATTGTGTAGGGAGACTATATGTTTAATATTGAAAAGAACTGATTACAGTTATGTATGTGTGCTTGTGCAGAACCTGTTTTGGCCTACTTCAGGTCAGAATAAATAAGCAATATTTAAGCCTCATCTTACAGAAGTATTTTTATTGTATCTCCTTTTTTCAGTGATTTTGTACTTTGAGCAAATGAACTTTACAGCCATTTTTGGACAGCGATCAGTAAATTAATGTTGATGTGTTTTGGTTGGAATTTTTTTGGAAAAGATGATGAAAAGGTAAGAGCCTACACAGGGTTTACTGGTTGTCTGTTATGTCATCCATCCGGGGTTGTAGGAAAAGAAGTTCTGTCTTTCAACCAGTTTTCAGCTAAGGTGGTAGTGAAACCACAGGTGTTCCTGGGATCCATTTTTAAAACCCTAAAATGTTTACTTGATCTTTATATTTGCATTAATGATGACAAAATTATTCTTGGACTTGCTGTATAAATGTCATTGGTGTCGTGGGATGCCATCTGCTGGGCAGTATGATCGGTATGTATGAGGTACATAGAACCTGCCTGTAAGAAGAGTAAATCCTAAAGTAAGACTGCTTGAGTGTTTTTAGTTAAGATGCTGAAGAATCTACAAATACATTATCATTTCAGTATGTTTCTCAAAGGAATAAAAATAGCCTTACTTGTCATGTTTAGATATTGTGACCTTCCTCTCAAAGTTGGATCTGGAGAAGGGTCGTTGTGTGATTTTTTTTTTTTTTTAATTTTTATTTTAAATTTTCTTCTTTCCTGTATTAAGTGAATTTTTGATAATGTTTTAGGGAAATAGAAGTGGTTGTAATTATTGTCTTGTTCTTTGGCTGATTTTAGTACTAAATTATTAAAATAATTTGGGTGATCAAATAAAAATTAATAGATTGACTTATAAAGGTCACAAATCCAAATTGGGAAGCAGCAAAATGAAGCTCACTAGCATAACTTATTTCATCCCTCTCACACAGGCCTTAGGACAGTAAGTTTAATTATTTGGCCAGAAAATAGTTTGTGTCTGGGACATGCACTGCTGACTGCCTTGGTGCACAGGATAGACTGCTCTGATGAGGATGAACTAGAGGCAGGTATTCTGTTGCACATCTGGAGCAGAGATACGAGGCAGTCAGCTGCATGAGGATCTTCTTGTGGTGTCAGAACTGGAAGGCATGATGAATGGATGAATTATTCGGGGAATTCCAGAGAGAAAAGGACAATTTCATGGGAAAGTCAGGTGACTGTTGCTGTTGGGAACCATCTCTTTCCCCCGTGTATTGTTCAGTGTGTTTTGTAGTGCTTACTTTCAGTGCTTGTTCCAGATGCAGCCCTCGATGGCTGAAACTCTTCTGTATATAACTTCCACAACTTGGGATGTGAAAGCAAAAATGAAAAAGCTCCTTTTGGTAGGAGACTGACTGACACTCATGTGTTGGAACCAAGGCTGGAACTTGTTAGGCCAGCTGTACTGCTTGATTCTTTTGGTTTAAACCAGCTTTAGATGAGTACCAGACACTGTGTAAGTGGGCTTCGGGAAACCTGTTGGTGACAAGGAGATGACAAGATGTGGGGGTCTGTTTCTACTCCAGGCTCTGGAAAGGAAGGAAGAGTGCTGTTCAGAAAACAGCCTTCTTGCTCTTCTGGTCTAATATAGGCCTGAGTTCCTCTCTCTTTTCCCACTGTTCTTTCCAATTTCAAGTCAACAATCTCTACCTGCAGCTTTAATCCTGCTATTCTTTGCACAGACATGCTAATCTGGTTGCTGCTCCTTCCACTCTGTTGTAGGAAGATATTGCATGTTCAGTCCTGTTACACACAGTATGTGGGAGGGGATGGAGCATTTCTAGTTGCTTCAGGGGTACAATGTGTGACTCTTCCGTTCAGCACTTGGACCTACAAGGGTGATGAAGTATGCTCTGTGTTGTAGGTGGTCTTGTTTGTTTTCACAATCTGCTTTGGTAAACACGTGAGAAAAAATAAAAATCAAAGTTCTGTGGTTTGGCTGAATTTCTGGTGAAGTTTTCACAGAAACAACAGAAGTTTCTGTTCCTAGAAATTACCCTCTCAAATAAGGCAGTAGTCTGCATTAAGAGATGAGGCATTTCATTTTCAGTGTTACCAAATGGCATATATTTTCCTACTTTCAGTCTTCAAAACAGTGGAATCACTTAAGTAGAATATCTTGTGTTAAGGCTTGGGGTTGCCAGGTGGCATGCAGACTACAGATGAGGTAGTTGATGTCAAGCAACTTTATTAATAAAAACAAAACCAAAAAACCCAAACCAACCAAATCCACTGAAAGAGCATCTTACACTGAAATGTGCCAGATGCGTATTGAAAGTAGTGTTACTTATGATCTTCAGAATATAAAAATGAAATGCAGTACACAGATTGTGACCTTTTGAGTCAGCACAAATTTTTCACTTCCATGCTCAAGTTGGGGTTTTTGGAAGGTAATTTTAAAAGGTAAAACCTTAAAGTTCTGTCTGATCCCCTTCAGATTCTTTTAAAAGAGTGAACCCCTTAAGTACTTCATGTAAGATGGAAAGAAATGTTTAAGTAACTGGCATTTTCATTCTGGAGAAAGAATCATTGACAGGCTAATCTTTTGTTTATTTGGAATATAAAATTATAAGGGAATTTAGTGATCCTCACTCTAAGCACTGATGAATTAAAAATGGTACCTGAGTTACAGGCCAGAAGGTTGTGTTTTGCACACTTAGCTGCTGACACAAATGTTAGATGGTGAAACTACCCATGAACCTAATGTCTTCCTTGTGTTGCTAAAAAAAAGGAGTTTAATTCTCAGGGATAGCACAAGGATTACATACTGCCCTCAAGAGCTAAATGCTGCCATCTTCACTGTTTGAATATCTCAGATGCAGGCTTCATATGCCTTTTAAGTGTTTTCTAGTGATTAGCGGATGGTATTTTCTCTGAAATTTCTAGAAGTCAAATTATACATCCAAGATAATGATGAAGTTTAGCAGGTTACATTGTTTGAGGCAGGAACATATTCCAGTGTCTCTACAGAAGCTGTATAGAATAACTTGGGTTGGAAAAGAGCTTTTAAGATGATCAAGTCCAACAACCTAGCGCTGCCAAATCCACCACTAACCCATCTCCTTAAGTGCCGCATATGCGTGTCTTTTAAATACTTTCAGGGTTGGTGACTCGACCACTTTCCTAGGCAGCCTTTTCCAATGCTTGACAAGTCTTTTTGGGAAAGAAAATTCTTCCTTAAAAAACCCTGCTGAGTTCTCCACAGTTAATCAGATAATTTTTATCTAGGCCAGATTATTTGGCTTTTAATATTACTATTCTGATTGCCTGTAGTATGTGAGGAGGCCAAGTGGGTAAAAAGTCCTTTGCTCTGTTACAGATGGATGTCTGTCCAAGGCAGTAATGGCTTGGGACATTCAGGATGCTGAAATTCATGTTATACCTTACCTTTGCTTGTAGTTGTAAATACAAATCAATCCTGATGTATGTGATATTTGAACCACATGTCTGTCCAGCATTATTCTCTCCACTATGAAATCAGATTATGTGCTCCCTTTGGTCTCTCTGTTAAACTCAAGAGAAGTTGCTTTCATTTCAGTTAATTCCTGGCAAAAACAATTCTATGTCATAAGAGCAAGTTATACGTGGCTATCAGGATCAAAAAGTATGAAGGCTATTCAGGTGAGGGTTTGTCTTGTTTGTTTGTTGTTGGGTGTTTGGGTTTTGTTGTTTGTTTTTCTTTTAAAGCCACTATTCGGTATGCTACATAAAAAAAAGTGCTTGTCTGATAATACCTTCCCTGAGGTCGTTGACCTGGATTAGGTGAAGAGGTGGGATAACTTGACATAAAAATAGTAAGAACTTTGTATTGAAGGGGTAAAGCATATTTTTTTAATGTGACTTAAATATCTCCTTACTAATTTCATTCAAAATGTGAAGCTGGAGAGACTGAGGCTATTGATAATTGTGAGGGAGGGAGTACTACTCAAGAAACTTTCAGAACTTGAAGTTTTATGATTAGAGAGAAGTGAACCAAAACTCCTTAGGCTTTGAGCACAATGCCACCCTCTAGTGGAACAGTGTCACATTAAAAAAAACCATCATTCTTTGTCAAGATTTTAATTAGACATGATACATATTATGCAGTACATGTGGCTACCTGAATGACAATAACAAAATGCAGAAATATTTGAGGAAGCCACCTATGTTTGCTGTGATAATGAAAATGTAACCTGTAATTGAAATTGGTATTTCTTACTATGATCACTCCAAATCATTGCTTTGTGGAAGGTGAATCAGAAGTTCTCATTGAGTAGCAGTTCATTTGGGGTTAATAGGGTTTCATTCAAGGATTCTTTTAAAGTTCAGTAGCATTTGGTGCAAGTCAGAAATGTATTCTATCTAAAGCCTTGTCACTTATCCAGGTTCCTTTGGTTAGTTGGTTGCTCTTATTCCCTGCTTCAGAGCAAACCCCCTCCAGAGCATGTTTTCTTCTCAAAACCTGTGATTAATGTGGATGCATCCAGTTTAATCTGACATTCTTGAATCTGTAACATACCTGCTGTATTTGCAAATGATGGGTAGGCATCTGGTGAAAGACATGCAGTGTTGACTGAATGTGTTTGGGGTTTGTGCAGGGAAGAGCAGTGAACTTTTGGCATTTCAGTTGATGTAAAGATCAAAGTAGAGAAAAATGAAAAACAAAATCAAAAGTTTTGATAATGAAATAAGTGTTTACTGTAGGAGAAAGAATAGGGTGGGAAGATAGTATTTGCCTGGATATTCCAGTTTCCAGATATCAGGTTGGATCGTCAGGTGAGGTTTTGGCAACCAAGTAAGAGCTTGCAGAATAAGAAAGACTATAATGGACCTGACTTTGAGACTGTAAAATGAGAAGTAGTAGTGATGTAACTTCTGGAAAAGATGTCCTACTGGATTCAGGGGAGGTCTGGAGATTTAAGCATAGGTTTAGTTCCCAAACGATGGCTTTTAATTTATCATTTTCTCTTTTGTGGTTTTCATTCTCTGCTACACAAAAAGATACAGAAGTAACAGGGTACATCCCCTCCTGTCAGCCTGTTTCTTAAAGGAAAGGATGTAGTAGCTGTGGCAAAGTCCTAACCCTGAGAGATGTAGAAAGCATACTGTCTCTAACTTGTTATTCTCTTGGTCTGACTTGGTGATCAGAGGGCTGGAGCACCTTCTCTATGAAGACCGGCTGAGAGAGTTGGGGCTGTTCAGCCTGGAGAAGAGAAGGCTCTGGGGGGACCTTAATTTCAGTCTTCCAGCTCCTGATGGGATCCTACAGGAAAGCTGGGGAGGGACCTTTTACCAGGGCAGGTAGTGATAGAACAAAGGGGAATGGTTTTAAACTGGAAGAGGGTAGATTTAGACTGAATATTAGGAAGAAATTCTTTACTGTGAGGGTGGTGAGACACTGGCACAGGTTGCCCAGGGAAGCTGTGGATGCCCCCTCCCTGGAAGTGTTCAAGGCCAGGTTGGACAGGGCTTTGGGCAGCCTGGTCTGGTGGGAGGTGTCCCTGTCCATGGCAGGGGAGTTGGACTGGATGATCTTTAAGGTCCCTTCCAACCCAAACCATTCTGTGATTCTATGATTCTGTGACTTCACCAGCCATAGTGATGTTATGCTAATGTTAGTCTTTCTATTAGAAAGTCTACAATTTGAGTCAGATAATTTATAATAAGCAAAACTAATCTGCTTGAAGACCTTGTTGTACATTTCCACTGGAAGTGTTCTTCAGTTTTAAATACAAACATTATGTAGTGATTTATGTTTGTGGCTGAATTTCTCCAAAGTTAATACCACAAACTGTCTGGAGGTTGCAGTTTGGAACGATACGGAGAAGTATTGGCATGAAGAAAACATGTAAGTGAAAACTTCTGAAACATGTGTCTGCCTTCAAGTAGGAACGATCTAGATGTTTGAGAGAACGTGTGACAGAGGGAGTTTGACTTACAAAGAGTCTTACATCTGCATTAAGTCAGTTTTTGTGAGCTTAAAGGAAGAAAGTGGGGAAAGTAAGACTTACTGGAAAACCAGGGATTAATGCTTCCATCTGGAATGCTGTTGGTGTCTGACATAGACTCTAGGTTGAACTAGTCTGCTTACCTCAGTGTGATGTATGACTTGCTGATCAGCTGTTTTCTAGAAGGCTTTGTAGGCAACAAAAAGACAGTGCTGCCAATTACTGATAAGTGTTTTGTGTGTAGCATGCATTGTTGGGGAGATAGTGATACTTCATAGGTAGAATTTTGTAGATCTCTATTGGGGGGAAAGGTAAATAGACTGAAGCAATGAAATTCATTCTATAGGGTTAACAAGCAGATATTCTCAGATGTTGGATTGCTCGTGGTGTCTAAATCATCGAAGATTGTTACAGATCCTTCAAAGTTTATCAATGAAACTTCAGAGAAAAGCATGTCAAGTGAGAAACACAAAAAAACCCCAGCAACAAACCCTGGCTTTGAAGATGGTAACATCCTCAAAATGTAGTTCCTTGAGGCTGCCAACAAAGATTCTTGAAATATTTTCTTCTAATGTAGTCTTCCATGTAGAGTGATGCTTTCAAGCTAGGAACTGAGTGAGCCAACCAAAGAAACAGGTTCTCTAGTCATAAAAGCATGGTGCATAGACAGTAGAAGTGATTAGTTGATGCCTTAAACTATCCCTGTAGGTAATGAAACTAAAGGAAAAAATGATAAAATAATGTCCAGTGTTCATCTGAATGTGATGATGTAGCAGAGATTTAAGAGATTAGTAGTTGCATTCCTGTATTATGTATGGTAAAGCTTCTGTTTAGGTGCCATAGAGTAGCACAACAAAAAACTGCAATAATATTTCTGCAGTTAACACCAGTCCTCTTGCAATTAATCTTAAAAGAAATAGGGGGGTGGCTAATGTGACTATTCTGTTCTGGCAGTTTTATTTCTCTAAAATTGTATACCAGGCTATGAAGAAAATGTGGTAGCTGATACCAAAAGAGGATGTTGATCAAAAACCTGCCTTAATTGTATGTGCTGGTTTCTTTCATGGGGGCTCTTAATTTGCTACTGCAACTGAAGGAAATTTATCTTAGACTTGGCAGATTACAAGATGATGACACTTCTCCTGTGCTTAACTAAGTAACCAAGTGAGAACTGAAACCACACAGAGAAAAATGGAAACCTTTGGAAGCTTTAAAGCCTTTCTCTGACACATGCATTGTGACTACCTTACAGTGCAGAGATTGAGCTTGAGAATGAAGTAGGACAGGGAGAGCTGATACAACCTAACTTCAAAAAACACCTTAGTTTTTTTCCTGTTTGAAATGGAAAAAGGTCCTAATTTCTACCCCGCGTACAATGTCAGGGATGGTTATAGTCTTCTTCAGGATGAAAGTGTAAGGAAGTGTGAAAGTAAAGGCTGAAAAGCTAGTGGATTCTCGTCAGTGGTTGGTTTGCTCATTGCTGTTGTTTTTTTTCCTCTCAATCAGCTATTGTACCATTTTGCTTTTAAGAGTGTTTGTCCCAGGATTTGTAACTAAACAGTCAAAGTACTGGTCAGTACTACAGCGTAAAGGTGCCTGTAGGAAGGTGTGTCCAAAAATATTTTATAACTTAATCTATTGTTATTTCAGGTGCTTCAGTTTGCCCTTATTTTACTTCAAGAATTGTAGATTCTAATTCTGGGAGAGCAATGTCTTTTAAAGACACAAATACATTTTAAAAATAAGTCTTGTGTCAGCTGCACATGTCAGAGGTGGTTGGCTCCTATTAGTTGTTGAGAGGCAATAGCAACAAATGTGCCTCTTATTGAAAAAGTGCATTTATTGCTTTTTTAAAAGCAGTTTTATTTGTTTACAGGTGTCAGCTGTGATGCATGTTTAAAAGGAAATTTCCGAGGTCGACGATACAAGTGTTTAATTTGCTACGATTACGATCTGTGTGCAACTTGTTATGAAAGTGGTGCAACGACGACGAGGCATACAACTGACCATCCCATGCAGTGCATATTAACAAGAGTAGATTTTGGTAAGTGATCATTTCAAACTCTAGTTTTTGTCTACATGTTTTGTCTACAAACGTAATACAGATTTTTCATGTTTCTGCTTATTAATCACTTCCATCATTGACACACTGAAAATAAGCACAAGTTCTCATCTTCTGAAAACAGCCATGTTTTCTTTGATTTTTAGCATACAAGAACTGATACATGTATTTCTTTTTAATTGTTTCATGTATATTTTTAATGTTTTATTAAAAATTTTGATCTGATAACAGCATATTATCAGACTAATAAATATGCCTAATAACAGTGACTACTTGTAGTGAACTTCCACTTCAGAAGATGTGGTGGTAGTCTCCCCCCATTATGCTTTACTGAAGTCCCACAGCGTACAAGTGGAAAAATCCTGGTGAGATTTTGTAGGAATGTTGTTCTCTGGTGGCTTATGTGGAGCTTGTAGGTACAGTGTGGGGAGTGATGGGCTGTACTGAATATAAAAGATTAGAGGAAAGGACTAGTGTGTAGTCTTCTTGGAAATCCATCGAAGATCCACTAAGTTAGGAATGATTTCTGGCTGTAAAGCCATGTCAATACTTAAAACAAACAAAAATACTTAAACAAAACAAAAAAAGAAACAAAACACAAAAGACTGTTCTTGTCTCCCATCCAGCTTCTTGTTTATTTTGCATTGTATTTGTACCAAGTTGTAACTCATGAGATATTTCTGTGATAATCCTCTGCTCTCAGATGTTGCTGATGCTGGACACGTATTTTGGTTTTATGTTAATTTTTTTACAGTTCTGGCTGTAGTGCTCTTTCTTTTGAATTATTTAAATATGATGATTTCTTAAAAGGTGAAGTCTTACAAATTTTAAATTACTTCTTTACCTTTTTGATTACAACAGAAGTAAAATCAACTTCTGTATTGCTTTAAAGATTAGAGAATAGCTATATACAGAAATATGCCATTGGTTTCTCAAAACAGCCTCTGAATGAAGATGTCTTTAGTTTTCTTTTAATTCTCAGGCCTCTGCTTGCCCTAAGACTCGTCATGACTTGAAACATCCAGGCCCTGGAAATCTACGGGTTTTTTTAGTGTGTTACTGCATATATTTGTTCTTGGGCTTTTTTTTTTCTTGTCTCGCTAATGAATTCCCTATATACAGTATATTAATTCAGGATTCAAGTCACTGTATGAGATGCATAGTTCAAATTTTGTAGCCTCTTAGCAACAGTTATTCTTGGGTGCTACACATGGGCTAAAAGGACAGCACTGCGGTAAACATGAAATGCTCATCTTAGGGGTAAGAGGACTGAAACATGCTTGCTATGAAGCTCTAAGCTAGCATTAAATGTCAAAGCTTTCAACGTACTGCAATGAGGAAATTTACTCTAAATACTGTTCTCTTAAAATGCCTGTCATTGGAACTTAAACTTGTCTAGGAAATGCATTTTATTTCCTGCAGCTTGGATTTTTCCCTCTTGGAAGTCTTTGATAAATGTGTCTCTTAGTTTAATGCATTTTTATTTGTGTACGTTGTGGGGGCAGAGAGGGGTTACTTTTTACTATTTAAGTCTGCGTGAAAATACAGGTGGCAAGGTGGAAGAAAGTTCACAGTGAGGTATTGAGATAGGTAATAGGATTCCAAGGGTTACTTCTGCATTGCTTGGTGTTCATGCTACTGTGACTTTATTAAACAAGCATACTAAGAAAACAAGCTCTAGAAATTTCATATGGCTTGATATATGAGCATTGTTACCACAGAACCAGCGTTAGGGGAAAAAAAAATACTGCAGTTCAGCTCTGCAGCAAGGTTTCTGGTTTCATAAACGTTGTAGAAGAAGAACAGGAAAGAATACTTCACCACCAGACTGGGGACCACAGCAAAGGTTGATGGCACCTAAGTACTAGTGACCTTGTAAGCTTATACACTGGAGAATTAATTAGGAAATATTTATAAATAACATGTTACTTAGGGCTCAGGCTGGCCTGTATCATCATTCTGAATGTTTTTATTTTACAGCTCCTTATAAAAAGTAAGGCATAAAGGAGTATACCTTTATGGTATTGTACAGACGCTTGGAGAAGCTAGGGTGACTTTTCAGAGGGCCTTGTGTAGTCAAGGAGATCATGTGACTTCGAGGAATATCCAAAAAATCAGGAGCTAAGGAATGTTAAGTTTAATTAGAAAATCTCTAATAAATAATAGATCTAGTCCAGAGTGAGAGATCTAGTTTCAGGACTGTCAGGGATAGCAGTACTAGTGAATATTAAAATTCACCAACAAAGCAGCTATTGAAGGGTTAAAAGAAAATAATCTCAAGGGGAATATTGGCAATGTAAAACTAAATGGCATAGTAGCGATGAGATCTTCAGTCACGTTCAAATGTGGGAAATCAAATGACAGGAGAATGTTTTCTAATACGTGAGTAGGAAGTTTTCCCAAGTAAGCAGAACGTCAGTAGAAATACAGAATGGAAGGCTGTTTGTCTAAGTAGGTGTGTGAATTGCAGTTTACTTGGCCATTGACAAACTTCAATACTGATGTCTGTAATCAGATTTGATTCAAAGGTATGAAAACTGTTTCTAATAGCAGTAAACTTACAGTTCTTGCTGATGGTGGGGAGGGAAGTGGACAGCTGGTAAAAGATAAATATTTTACCAAGGGAAGGAAGCAGAGTAGGGGACCCTTCCATTGCAAAACTGATGCAAGCACTTCAGAGGAAGTTGGTGTCGTTTTTCTGCTTTTTAAAAGTGTATGTGAGTATCAGTGAGTCCTTTGCTCAAGGTCCATCTGCAGCTGATGAAAAGGAGTCTGTACCTCTAGTTACCATCACCGTTCTTGCCAGCACAGTCTATGTGTAGGCAACTGTAGAGTTCACTTAAGTATTCTGTGCCTAAAGCTGTGGTCAAGCTTAGGTTTGTGGTGGACAACTAATCACATGGATCAGTGTGTGTCTGGGACTGTCTCACCATACTGTTTACCTCCATGAAAATTCTGATCTTTAGAGTTCCTCGATGCTGTAATAACGTTGGTGAGTATCTTACAAGATTAACTTCTTCGGATGCTCTAAAGGAGCTTTTGTTGTCCTCTTGATTTTTTTTTTTTAAGTTTATTTTTCCCCCCTCCAAGATTCAGACTAGTATAGGAGCCTGTATAAGAACACTGAAAACAGAAAAAAAGTTGTAGTGATTTCTGGCTACATGTTGGCATATTTGTCTTTCAGAAGTCAGTGTATGACCTAGTATTGATTCTGGAGCAAGATGGGATCCAGAACAATGGTAGTGGAATTGTTCTTCAGCCCCTGCAAGACACACTGGAAAAAATGCCTTAAGACAGACAGACCCAGAAACAGACAGACACACACAGACAGAGTGATATGCTGCTGCAGCAAGGACAGAGCTTAATACAAAATACGAAGTCTCGTGACAAGTGGCCTTTAAAGCACAAATCCAATT
Source organism: Mesitornis unicolor (assembly GCF_000695765.1). Classification (NCBI taxonomy): domain Eukaryota; kingdom Metazoa; phylum Chordata; class Aves; order Mesitornithiformes; family Mesitornithidae; genus Mesitornis; species Mesitornis unicolor. The sequence goes on along the minus strand of NW_010194076.1, from coordinate 23,525 downwards.
AGTTTATTTCTGAGGGGTCAAAGAGTAGAATTGTAATAGGCCTGTGTAAACAAGAGGAATGTGCTTACCAGGTGATCATTGTACTTTTGTGCTTTTGTAGGACAGTTTGTCATGACAATGGAGAAATTCAGAGCAGACTTCCCAATTTTCTTTCTCCCAGAAAAGAATCCTAAGCTGTTAGGATGCTTTATGATTTTAAGTATGTGGCATGCACACTTTACCTGCCATTTTAAAGGGGTTATAATGGCAAAGAAGCTAGTACAAATTGTTAGTACAATTCTCTGCCAAAATCAGATAATTTAATAAAAGTAACACAAGTACACCCTCACTTGTTAGCAGGGTTGGGCTGAATTTTAGGATTCCTGTTGGCCCATTCCTTTATGCAAATGTTTATAAGTTGAGGGGATTTAAGCATTATTTCTTTAAGTTTATAGCGAAGTATCTAGCATGTTCTAAAATGTTTTGTTCAGAAGATATGCATCAAGAACAGAACTAATAGCAATTTTAAGGGGAATACTGTTTTGAATAGTATGGTTGCTTGAGCAGTGATACAGGAATATATACTTTGTACAATGTGGTACATTGCCACCATTGAGTTTCTTCAAACACTGAAAAAAATTTCAAACAAATACACTACACCTTGTAGAATACCAACATTTAAATCTATGTGTATATAGCAAGTTGAAATTATGTTACTCATATGAAGAAAAATAAGTAAAATTCCTGACCACTGTGTACTCTTGTAAAGTAAATAAGTCTTAAGAGAAAGCAAGGTCAAGCTGCTTGTGGTCCTGAATCATCATTCTGAAAGATTGATTTTTATTTTTTTTTAATCTAAAGAATCCTCCTGCATTTCTGTCTCATTACTAACTTCTTGCCATGTTTAAGAATGTGTGTGTTAGATTTAAATGTTAATTTCAAGCAATCTTATACCTATAGATAATAAGGGAAAACTGCTCATATTTGTGGTTAAACTTTCACATAAAGTTTGGTTTGTGTTGTGTTTGGTTTTCGTGTGGTGTTTTTTTTTTAAAGAACAGCTATAATGTCTTAACACTGAGCTTGAAATCTAACTTCATAAACTATTGTTGAGTCCCATTTAGACAGTAATGTAATCCTTTGTATTCTTCATTTAACTGATAAGCAGGGTGGGCAATGAATCTTGTCCTGCAGGGTTTTGATTTAGTCTGGTTTCATTTTTGTGTGTGTCGTCTGTTTTTTTTTTTAACTAAGCAACCTTGCCTTCTTAGCTAGTTTGAAAAGAAGGCATTAGAGGTCCAGAGGAGTTTGAAGAGTTATGGACTCCTGCTTTTGTGTAGAAAGGTATTTGTAAAGAACCATGATGCATTATCTGAAAAATTTCTTTGTGGCCGGAAGGGATAATTGTTTGGTCATGGGGCAGTTGCATTGTAACAGTAATAAAGCTGTAAATGAGAACAGTAATACAATTGTGGGTTGCATTGCTTCTGCAGCCACGGAAGCATGGTCTTTCCGTGTTTCCCCATACTGTAATTATTAGGGTCTCCCTTAGTGAACGAGTGAAACAGGTAGAAAAGTATCTATTTAGTAACTTCTATGCTAAAATTAGATGCAAAGGTTCATTGTATCATTACCAACTTATTTTTCTTTAATTTGTTTTACTTTTAAAAGAAAACTTATGTGATGCCCTGTATTTCACATTAGAAAAGGGACAGATTTTGATTTTAAGAGGTGGAGAGAGATTAAAGTTGAGGAGGAACAGAGAAGCAAGGTGTAACCTTCCTGGGGAAGAATAGCTGAATTTGCCTGTGACTGACTTGACTTCTGACAGGTGCGGTTTTTTCCTAGATGAAAGCATATTCGTTTGGCATGTCCATGTATGTTTGTTGTGTGTTATGGGAGATGTGAAGGGAGGTATGAGTGGGAGACCATGCAGGAGTATAAACAGGAGGCTGGAAAGGACTCAGATTTTAATTTTTAAAATTAATAGCTAGCTTGTTTCGTTTTCTCTAAAAGCAAGGACCAGAAACGGTGGATTTGACAGTACTCATCAAACATCTCTCCTCTGATGGAACAGTGTTTACAGCTGGAATCTTGACATCTGGACTAAGCTAACAACTTATCAAAGGACAATAGGTTTTAACCTGCGTGCTAATCTGTTTACCACTTTGGTCAGATTGGTTGTGGCCCTGTGCCCTTTGCTCGATTGGGAAGTTGGAGTTGATACTTCTGCCTTACTTGAAAACACTTTCATTCATGAAGTAGTGAGGTTTGTAGGTAGAGATTTTTAGAACACCTGACAATTTTGAGATGTTTCTTTCTCTTTAGATAGTAGATGCAGAAGTTAGTTTTATATGCAAGTTCTCTAAATAATATGATTTGCCTGTTTTTTCATCAGCTTGCCCCTTTGAGTTGTCACTTTCTTGTTTTATCCAGTTCAGAATATAAGATGCCATAGTTTGGAAAAATCAGAAATTAGTTTATTCAGCTCTTTGAGGAAAGAATCCTCAAAGGAAAACTTAACTTTCTCTTTTTACCTCTGTGTGTATGTTTGCAGTGATGGAGAATTTAAGTTCTCCAATCAGTAAATAGGTAATTAATCATCATGAGGATCATACCAAAGCTTGAGGACAGAGGAGCGTCTAAACAAATTGTCATTACCTTTTGATGTGTTTGTGACTGGCATTTTTGCTGTTTCTGCAGGTATGCAGAATTTTCTCTGCAGAAGTTCTTGTTGAATTACTGAGTTTTAGAGAACTATACAGTGTTTGTATGTGCTGTTTTGGACACATTAAATGCAGTTAAATTTGAAATTTGTCTCAACTATTCAGTTCAAAGGTTTGGCCAACTTACTTATTTTGTTCCCAGAATCTTTATTTTAGTGCCACTGAATCCACACAGTCCAATATCCCTCTCTCCATCCTGGCTGGAGACAGGGTTGAGCATAAATGTACCTGCCATCAGTAAATGGGTTAGTGTGACTAACATGGTTATCAATAAACAGGTTTCTTAGGAGGTAGGGGTGCCGATCTTTTGGACATACGTTCCGTTCCAACTTACACTCATGCTGACATTCAGTTGTATAGTTCTCCGCTTCAGTTATATCCAATGTGCTATTCCATTCTCTAATTAAAAGTTACTTCTGTGACTTACTGTATGAAACATTTAATAGAACCTCAAATGCTGCTTTGGAGAACTAAGACTTAGTTGGCTGGGAACTTTTTACTTCAGATAGTTGGAAATTATGTTTTCCTTATGTGTATGTGAATAAATGAATCTAGGTTCAGGATGGTGCTCAAGCTCAGTGTGATAGTTAATTTGATGAACCAGTTAAAAGGCTCAGTGTGTCAGGTAGTGTTTCTTCTTTGGAAAAGCTGTCTGTTGACTTGAGCATTTCTTGCCATGCCTGCTAAAGAGTTACCTTTCTCTGATACTCCGGCATTGAAATTCTCTGGAAGCAGTTTCCAAATAAGGGGAACAGGGACTTCTTGAATATAAACTTAATTCTGCAGTGTATTCAGTCTGATTCTGTGTCTTTAACTCTGCATATTAACATGTTACTATGAAGCTGATTTCCTGTACTGGTCCTGGTTAGTCTTCAAAACCTAGTTGTCTGTAAAATACTTTCTGTTTATATAGTGGATAATAGATGTGTATGTTTTTAGCTTAAGCATAATCTTTTGTATGGCAGCAGAAACAAAAATGTTGTTCTCTTCCTAGTCATGTCCTTGAGAGGTCAATAGCTGAAGATATTATAAGCTTTAGGAAGCTGTGACTTAAGAATATGTCCTTCTGATGGCTTGATACATTAGATACTGCCTTGTGGTGCAGAACATGAGTTCTCGTATCTCTTCAGACTTGTCCAGTTTTTAATTTATGGTAGAATATTAATAATTTGATTAAAATTTTTTTCAGCTACTTACCGGTGAGTCCTAGAAAAAATGTCAGTGAAACTATTTTAAAACACCTGCTGGAGGAATTCATGCTTTTTATCTTGATGTGAATATGAAGTTTGTGTTTCTTGTAGAATACATAATACCTGCAGAGGATGAGAGAGAAAAGCATTCTTTTATTGCATGGTTTGATAAATTCTCATGTTAAGTTTGGGTAACTTCTGTGTTAGCATCTTGAAAGTGCCTGCTTTTCATCACTAGTGCAAAAGTGTTTAACTTTTAACACGCCTAAAAGTTGCAACCAGTATATAATAGATAATCAGATTCCTTTTTCACTATCAATCTTTAATATAATAGATTTGAGACATTTCTGAAACTACTTACTGTGAAGCGGTGGTTCAGCTGTGGCATAAATACTGACGTATGGTATCACTGAGGACTTCTAAATTTTAATCTAAATTTTTGAGGTACTGTTTTTAGAGTTCAGCTTTTGAAAGCACATCTTGATTGAAAAGTACCATAGGTGACCCTGTATACAGGATAAGAAGGGTGGTGAAAAAGTGAAGGTTTGGCATTAGCAGCAGCAGCATCATCGGGGTCTTTGCTCCTACTCCATATTAGAAAACTGTTATGTTTGCTAATGAAAATGAAACATTGTCTGGATTTGTCATCTGAAATTGAACACTTCTTGAATATCACCTTGTGGCTTTTATACAGGATTAAAAGAGCCATTTCAATTAAATACTAGGTTAATTTAGCAGTGATTACATTGAAGTAGATTTATAAGTAGAGGCTTATGTGAACAAAGTAAATTATGCTACTGCAGTGAAGTAACCTGTATTTAAATGTTTTCTGTTCCAGATTTGTACTATGGTGGAGAAGCTTTCTCGGTAGAGCAGCCACAGTCTTTCACGTGTCCTTATTGTGGGAAAATGGGTTATACGGAAACATCTCTTCAAGAACATGTTACTTCTGAGCATGCAGAAACATCAACAGAAGTGGTAAGAAGCCTCAGAATTGGCTTTCAATTGTGGTGGAAATATATTAAAAAGAGTCTCTCTTCTGGAACACGGGTATCCTCCTGTTCTTTTTTCTTGAAACTTGAGTTCATTTAAATGCTTTGTGAGATGACATAATTGTAATATAATGAGCTTGCTTTCTTCTTTTATGGCTGCTGTTTGGTTGTCCTGATACAAAGGCTGCCATGTATAGGAGTTCAGTTGGAGTGTTCTCATGGTTATTCCATGTGGCTGTCTGCTTTTTCACAACCAGCATGTAATTCTCCTGTAAGCTCATAGCTGTGCCAGACTTCTATAACTATGGGAGGAAGAGTTGCAGACCCTTTGAGTTTTTCAGGTAGCTTTTGTGAAAGACCTGGTATATTTGTGCAGCAGAAGTTGTTCTTTTGAAACTGTTGCTGTAAAGCAAGGTTCCCCCCCCATCCCTAAGCATTAGGGCACTTGGCATGATTAAAAACGCAGCTCTTAAACAAGTGTTAACCAGACAAGAGCACCCTGGGTGTCGTTCTGCTATCCCAATTTCTCTTGCCCCAAAGGCAATCAGAATAGCCGGAGCTAACACCTCAGATTAAAGTGTTTGTGTTAACTATTGTACCATAGATTCCTAGAAGAATGTGAATACTTGGATTACTCATCACTAATACATTGTGAAGAAATTACTTATAAATAGGTTCTCTGTTTTAATCTTCCAGTTTTTTTTTTTTGCTTCCAAGGAATTCTGTGGAGGAAAATGAACCTTTTCCTATTAAGGATCTTGTGCAAAGAAATGATAGGGTAGGTGGTTTGTCCACCTTCTTGAGACTCGATGGTGTTCTGATCTTTCTTGAAAACATATGAAGTGAAATAGTTTACTTCACAATCAGTTGCAGTGTAGGATCATGAATTAACTTAGTGACAATGCTGTCTTTATAATTTCCTTGAATTTAACTTTGCAACTTTCAAATGTAACTTCAACCATTGAAAGTTACATGTTTGGATTGCTTTCTTTGGTGGCTTAATACTGCAATTCTGAGTTGCACCACTTGATGTCAGTGATATATTCCTGACACAGAATGCTAAGATTCCAGGTTTCTAAATTTGACACATCATCGTTTGCAGCTGTGACTTCTAGAACTCAGTACATAAAACCTACAATTGTGATTCTAGACACTGCTACTCCATTGATTTGTGACAGATCTGTGTGTGGTAAAAAACAAAAAAAAAAACGCAAAAAAACCAACCAACCAACAACAACAAAAAACCCACACAAAAAAATCCTAAACCAAAATAGAGCTTAAAAAATTATTTCCTTTTTGTAAGTCTGCAACATTGGAATATCTTTGTTCCAAAGAATGATAAAGGACAATATTTTAATCTTTGAATATGATTGTATATGTTAGTGTGAAGTTTTGAATCCAGCTTTTGTGATAAACGTTCAGTGTGCATGCACATAAAACTAGCTGGGTACCACAGCCTTACTGCAGATAGTGAAAGGCCACGATATTACTAAAGAGGAAAGTATTATGGATTTTAAATGTTTGTGGTCTTAGGCTTTCAAGCAATTATTTTTGTTCAGATATTGATCTTATAATCCTTGTAGTATCTCTGTCTATCCAAAGATGTGCTTATTTTAGATCTTAATTTTTAGATCTCTGAGGGATCTCTTAGAGGGATGGAATTTTACTCCCCCCTACCCCCTGTTTTTCAGTTAAGTCAAATTTTTGATCCATTAAGCTTTGCCATTTTTATGTTCAGAGTGGTGCAGATAAGAAGTGTACTTTCTGCTGATTTTTCTCAGGTATTTGGCATTGGTATTTACAGCCATGTTAGGTGCTTGCAAGCAGGAATCAGACTGGCTGAGGTTGGACAGGACCTCTGGAGGAGGCTGACTTGTCCACCCTCCTGCTCAAGCAGGGCTACCTACAGCTGGTTTCCCAGGACCATGCCTGAGGATATGCATTGCACAGCCTCTCTGGGTAACCTGTGCCAGCACTCAGTCACCCTTACAGTGAAAAACTGTTTTCCTGATGCTCGTGAGGAACCTCCTGTGCTTGAATTTGTGTCCACTGCCTTTGGTCCTGCCCCTAGGCACCACGGAAAAGAGCCTGGATCTATGCTCCTTTCACCCTTCCTTCAGGTATTTCTGTACATTCATATGGTGCCCCACTGAGCATCTTCTTCTCCACACTAAACAGCCCCAGCTTTCTCAGCCTTTCTTCACAGGAGAGGCGCTGCAGTCTCTTAATCATCTTTATAGCCCTTTGCTGGACTTTCTCTAGTATGTGCATGTCTCTCTTGTATGCAGAGCTCAGAACTGGGCACAGTGCTCCAGGTGTGGCCTCATCAGTGCTGGACAGAGGTGAAGATCACTACCTTTTGATCTGCTGGTGACCTAATGCAGCCCAGGACACCATTAGTTTGCTTTGCCACAGAGGCACATTGATGGCTTATAGTCAACTTGGTGTCCACCAGGACCCCCAGGTGTTTTTCTGCAAAGCTGCTTTCCAGCTGAGTGGCCTCCAGTGTGTGCTGGTGCCTGTGACTGTTCACCCCAGGTGCAGAACTTTGCACTTCCCCCATTGAACTTCATGAGGTTCCTGTTGGTGATGAGGTCCCCCTGAAAGGCAGCATGACCTTCAGGTATATTAGCCACTCCTTCCAGTTTTGTGTCACTGGCAGACTCCTTGCTGATTACCACCCTCTGAGCGCAGCCGTTAAGCCAGTTTTCACTCTACCTCACTGTCTGCTTTTCCAGCCTGTGCATCAGCAGCTTGTCAATGAGAATCCTATGGGAGACTGCATCAAAGGCCTTACTGAAGTCTAGGTAGACAATATTTACTGCTCTCCACTCATCTGCCAGGCCAGTCACTTCATCATAGAAATTTATCATGTTGGTCAAGCATGATTTCACTTCTGTGAAGCTGTGCTGACTGCTCTTGATGATTTTCTTATCTTTTTTGTCTGGAAATGGCGTCCAGGATTAGCTGTTCTATCACCTTCCAGGGATCAAGGAGAGGCTGACCAGCCACTAATTTGCTAGGTCCTCCTTACCCTTCTTTAAGATGGGAGTGACATTTGCTTTACTCCAATCCTTGGGCATCACTCCCCGTCACTGATTGCTCAAAGATTATTGAAGAGCATCTGCCAGCTCACTCAGCACTTGTGGGTGCATCCTTTCGCAGCCTGTGGACTTAAATATGCCGAGTTCAATTAAACATTCTCTGACCTAATTCCTGTTTCACCAAGGGAATATATTTCTTGCTCCAGGCTCCCTGGTCTTTGGGGCCTGGAATTCGTGAGGGCTGGCCTTGTTAATAAAGACTGAGGTGAGGGAGGCATATGCAGTATTTCAGCCTCTTCTGTGTCCTGTGTAACCAGGTCCCCCATCTTTTGAGCAATGTGCTCACATTTTACCTGGTTTTCGTCTCGTTGCCTGTGTACTTTTAGAAGCCCTTCTTTTTGCTTCTGACATTGCTCACCAGATTCAATTCCATTTGGGCTTTAGTGTTCCTTACTTTGTCCTGGGATGCATGGATAATGCTTCTGTATTCCTCCAAGGTTATCCTAGAACAGTAGCCTCTGTATGCCTTTTTTTTTTTTTTTTTTGAGTTTGGCCAGGAACATCTTGTTCAACCATGTAGGCTTCCTGGCACTTTTGCCTGACTTCATATTCGTTAGGAAGGAGCACACTTGAGCTTGGAGATGATGATCTGTGAAGATTAACAAGCTTTATTGGGGTCCCTCTACCCTCCAGGGTCTTATTCCACAAGACTCCTCCAAGCAGATACTTGAAGAGGCCAAAGTCTGCCCTTCAGAAGGCCAGTGTCGTGAGCTAGTTTTTCATCTTCCTCCCTGCCCTCAAAGTCCTGAACTCCACCATCTCAAGACCACTGCAGCCAAAGCTGCCTTTCACCTTCACATCCCAAATGAGCCCTTCCTTTTTGGTGAGTATGAGGTCTAGCAGAGCACCCCTTGTCATTGGCTTCAGGAATTCCTGAAGCCCTCTCTTCTCCAGGATGAACAGCCCCAACTCTCTCAGCCTGATCTCCTAGGAGAGGTGCTCCAGTTCTCTGATCATCTTTGTGGCCCTCCTCTGGACCCATTCCCAGCAGGTCCTTGTCCTTATGTTGTGAGCCCCAGAGCTGGATGCAGTACTCCAGGTGGAGTCTCACAAGAGTGGACTAGAGGGGCAGAATCGCCTCCCTTGCCCTGCTGGCCACACTTCTTTTGATGCAGCCCAGGATACAGTTGGATTTCTGGGCTGTGAGCACACATTGCTGGCTCATGTTGAGCTTCTCATCAGCCAAAGCCACCAACTCCTTTTCCTCAGGGCTACTGTTAATCTGTTCTCCACCCAGCCTGTACTTGTGCTTGGGATTGCCATGACCCATGCACAGGACCTTGTACTTGGCCTTGTTGAAGGTTTGCATGGGCCCACCTCTCCAGCCTGTACAGGTCCCTCTGGATGGCGTCCCTTCCCTCCAGCATGTCAACCACACCACACAGCTTGGTATTGTCAACAAATTTGCTGAGAGTGCACTTCATCTCACTGTCCATGTCACCGACAAACATGTTAAACAGCATTGGTCCCAAAAACAACTCCTGAGGAATGCCTCTCATCACTGGTCTCCACTTGAACATCAAGCCAAGCAAATCTTTGTGTGACCATCCAGCCAATTCCTTATGCAGCGAGTGGTCCATCTGTCAAATCCTGTCTCTCCAATTTAGAGTCAAGGATGTCATGCAGGACAGTGTCAAATGCTTTGCACAAGTGCAGGTAGATGATGTCAGTTGCTCTTCCCTTGTGGTCCAGCTCTGTAACCCTATTGCAGAAGGTGTCCAAAAGTGTTAGGCTCAATTTACCCTTAGTGAAGCCATGCTGGCTGTTACCAGTCACCTTCTTGTTTTCCATGTGCCTTAGCATAGTTTCCAGGAAGATCTGCTCCGTGATCTTACTGGGCACAGAGGTAAGACTGGCTGGCCTGTAGTTCCCCGGGTCTTCTATTAGTCTGAGCTATTATATAGTTTATGTTAATGCCCACAGTCTTCTGAGATCTGCTGTCAGCAAAACTTGAGTACGTGCACGAATAGGACTGGGAACTTGGGCTTTATATTGAGTTGCTCAGTAAATACAAGTCTATTTGACTGTGAGAAACAGAAATTTATAGACAGCAGTTGCATTTAACTGTCAAAAGTCTTCATAATTTGAGCACTAAACATTTTGAGAAGAATTCTGTGGAATGGATTTTTTTTCTCTGCCATCTGTAGAACTTTAAAATTACTCTGCAAAACTACTGTAAGGAAAAACAGAAGACACTTTTCAAGCTGTTTGTGGAGTCATTAAAAAAAAAGTCATGGCAATAGTAATGGCACTGTTTGTCTGCTTAGTTAATGTGTGGTTTGGTGTAAAAAGAATCGAACCAAAGACAGATGTCAGTGCCTTCTCCCAAAATATTGTTGTGTAGGGGTAATAGAGATCAGCCCTCCTCTGCCAGACCTGGAGTTACGCACTGCCTGGATAGGTGGTTGCAGTTTGATACTTCAGCAAATCCTTCTGTGTTGTTTCATTCCAATTCCTCTGCTGGGATGACTGTAAAGCAGGCACATAGTAATCCCGTGTAATCAGACTCTACTGTCTGGCAGGCTTGGCGTGCAAAGACTAATTTTCAAGACATTGGAAATTGAATTTGAAAATTCTTGCTCTGGTTTTGATAGCATTCTAAAAATCGTGAATTAAAAGATGTCTAAATTAATGTCAACACTTGAATACGTTTCCCTTCTTTGTACATGTTGCTATCCAGGTGTCTGTGAATGCCTGGAATATGATTTTAAAGCATAAGTATCAGTGTCGATACACAAATTCTGTTTTGTGAAAAATTTATGAAGTTGGGTTTTTTCTTACTTTGTCTTTCAGATTTGTCCAATATGTGCAGCATTACCTGGAGGGGATCCGAATCATGTCACAGATGACTTTGCAGCTCATCTCACACTGGAACACAGAGCTCCTAGAGATTTAATATCCTTTCCAAGTTGAGGCAAGGAGGCTAGATTGTTTAATCTAGTAGCCATGATGACTTGTTTTAATTTTAATGGTCAAACAACTATACTTCTGGTTTTCCTGGAACTTAAATTGCTAGAGATCTATATGTCAAAAATAAAAAGGTTTATTTGCTAGTTAAAAAAGTATAAATAACAGATTCTGAACAGGCTGTAGGTATACTTGACAGTGCTTCTTGCTCTAACAGCAAATACACTTAAAGACTTTGACACCAGGAAGTTTTTCTGCTTGCACTGTGGTTTAGCCTGCCTGATCATTAGTCTCGATGCTGCTTTTATGTATCCAGATTCAGCAGTGTGTTGTAAGTATTTGTGACATGAAGGTGATAATCTGAGAGTGATTTGATCTTAGTTGGTTTTGGCGAATAATCTTAAACTTGCTTAACTACTTTTAACACCATGTTTTAATAATGTAATTTCATAATGTTACTGTCATTTGACTTTCAGATTTCCTTGGAAGTAGGATGCTGTCTTTCTGTTACCTTAGCAGCAGGTTAAATCTAAGCTTGGTGGTTGAAGAACTGGAACTACTGAGTTTTTTATCCTTGCTCTAGGAATATTTTTTTCTTTTTTCCCCCTGGGATTAACTGATGAAACTTACTTTGGTTTGGGCTTTTTATGTAATGACATGCAGGCTGTGTAGCCTACCTACAGTAAGTAATGTCTCTGAATTCTTCCTTTTTATCTCATTTAAAAATCAGACAAGACGACTACATTATTACATTGGTAATGGCTTTTTTGTTTAAAGGTATTTAAAAAAGGGGAAAAAATTCAAGCTGTGGCAACTGGAATTCATTATGCTGACAGAAGGGCTATGGCGTCTAAGGAGATGACTGCATTTCAGTTGTGATTGTATTTGATTGCATTCAAGTTTGTTAGTGTTATGGTTCAGGGTCAGGGTGTTTATTGGCTCTGTGAAGAAGTAACTAATGATGGAAGAACACTACAAAGTCAGATAAAAGCAGTCATCTCTACTTCACCTTTCTGTGCGGACAGGAGTGGAGCTCTTGGTGGCTGGTAGGAGCAGGGTGCTGAATGTGGTGGCTCTGGCCATGAGAGCTTGGTGCCAGGCGTACAGGAGGTCATCCATGATCAGATGTCCCGCAGGGCGGAGTTGTGCCATCCTCCCTTTCCAGCAGAGGTGGGATGAGTTTGAGGGGAGAGCATATTCCAGACCCATGGATCTTTCCTGGTCTTTGAACAGCTCTGATAACTGGTGTAGCAAGTGACTGAGCAATTTTTCTTGTATCAGTGTAGTTGTGCTATTACTACCAATTGTGAGTTTTATAGCACCTGCATAATACGCTTTTACTAACAAAATTTACTACGTGGCAATGTACCAAAGGTCAAACTGTAGGCCTCCAACATTGGCTTAACTGCTGTGTAGGCCAGGAAGCTTATATTTTTCCAGTTACAGAGCAAAATTAATTTTGTACTGAAAGAAACGAGATGTTTGATTAGAATTTGTGCTTCTGCAGCTTTTTCTCCCCCTCCAGTATCGGAGATGCCTTCAGGTGACGTTTAATTTGGGAGTGTTTGAGCTAGAAAAATCAGTCTATTCAATTAAAATGTAAGGCTTCAGTGTCATTCATCTCTAAATGTTTCTTCTGGATATATTTTGGGAATACATTGTCCATGATTCAGCATTAAAGTCGGTGCGTGTAGAGTTTTCTGGTTCTGCTGTATTGCCTCAGTCATCAGCGTTGTCAAATCCCCAGAACTGGAAGTTACTCTTTCACATTGGGCTTTTCATCACGTCTAGCAACAGGCAGGTCTAAAGTAGGAAAAAAGGGAAAGATTTTGCTTTTCATCCGGGGTCTGGCAACATAGGAAATAATAACTTGGGAGCTGTTGGAAAGCTGCTCTCTGATACCATGATATTGCTGTTCTAAACACATGCATGTGAAGTTAAAAGCTGTACAGAACAACACTCTGCTCTGTAACAACCTTTATGTACAAAAAAGAGAGAGAAAGAAGTCTCTTCACTTGCAATTTTTCTAGAGTGAAGGTTTCTGTTACAGTTTGAGGTGAGCTTTTATTGTTGAGTCTGCTCAAAGCTCTTAAGTTCTGATTAGACCTGTGTAGGTTATTTTGGTTTTTGTTGGGTTTTTTGTTTGTGTTTTTATTACTAAGTTGTCTCAGAAGGCAGTATATATTACTTGTTATAAATCTGGTGTAGCCATTGCAGGGTATATCCTTTATTCCTATGGTCTGGAGACAACGCTTTAAAGCCCAGTTTCTTACTTCGGCAAGAAAGTATTTGAAAGCTTATTAAATACTGCTTTTCAGCATCAATCATACAAATAATTCTTGCTTGGCTCTTCAGTTTATCTGTTTGTTACACGTTAAGGTTTACAAAGGTTTTTCTTACTCTAGCATAGCTGGTAAGACTTGGGTGGTAGTATTTAAAGAATGAAAAACATTCTAAAAGCTGCAGTTAGGGAAGTTACTCCACAGTCCTGAGTCTGCTTGAAAAATCTCAAGAAACTGGCCTTTTCTACCCAGATCTGTTTATGAGAAGCTTGCCAAACTGCATGGGGGCAGTAGTCAATCCAATGCAGTATCTGATCTCCATCAGCATCCAGTTTTGGCACGCTCAGAGGTGCAAGGCAGTCTGTGCTAAGCAAAGTGTGTTCCGTGCTATGGGAGACTTTCCTCTTACTCCCTGGATGTTAAGTGTTTTACACTGTAGCATAACTAACTAATGAGTCTGAAAGAGGAGAACGTTCTGTAAAATCTTTCTTTAACAGCCAGTTCATTCTTGCCTCGAGAAGCCTAGTCATTTCTTTCAGTCCTAAGCTCTTGACTTCCATCCTGAGGTGTGAAAAGTACACTGGGCACTACTCTTACACAGTAATGGATACCGTGCAAGTGGTAAACGTACTTCTACAAACAGCATGAGAGATCTAAGCTAGAAGTCCAGTAGCAGTAAAATAAAATATTCAAGCCTACACTATTTTGTTCTGCACCAGTGAATTTTACTAGTGATTTTTTAAAATAGTAGGAAGCCTTATCTGGACTGTCTTGAAAGAATGAATGTTAACTTTCTGACAAAAATAATCGTTAAATAATTTGTTTGTCTCTTAAAGTATATGAGAAAATGTGTAAATGGTATGACTTCAAATATAAACATCTGATAAGGAAAAGTGGGAGGAAATGGTAAAATGAAAGGCATCATTGTCATAACTGGAGTTAATGGTATTTATGTGGCTAAAAAAGAAAAGTTGAAACAAAGAGGTGTGATGAAGGCGCTGAATACTGTGGAAACCTACAATTTAAGGGTTGAAGTGATGAAATTTCTTGGATAAAAGCCTGAAATACAAAAATCAAAAGGAGTACAGTAACTATGTAATTTTTGTAGGAGAAACTGGAGAAATAAAAGGAGTTTGGAAAACACAGAACTGTGTATCTTGAGTTCAGATCTGTGAGTCTGACTTGCACCATAGCTACAGCATACCTCAGCTTTGCTTCAGATGTTGAGTCATTCTTTTATGAATGAAGAACTGTGTACTCCTGAGTATTTCGCCCACTAAACGTTCTTGCCTTTTAATACTCGATGCCAACCAGTTCTGTTTTCTTAACTGCTTGCTTACGATGAATCCAGTGGTGTTCGGCACGTACGTAGGATGTTCCACCCAGGCCGGGGTCTGGGAGGCCCCCGTGCACGTAGATCAAACATGCACTTTACTACCAGTTCCCCTGGTGGGCTTTCATCTTCTCAGAGTTCGTATTCTCCAAGCAATAGAGAAGCCATGGATCCTATAGCTGGTAAGAACTGTAACCCTGACTTTTACCCCAGTGTCCTTCTTACACAGGGAAGTAAGGTTCCAGGTTATATTAGTTGCCCTGCTTTCTGTTGCTAAGAAGTTGCACGTATAGATGTGCTGCACGGTGCACGTGTGACTGATGGCTGCTTGCAGGTGAGCCGTGTGCTTGGCTGGGTTGTCGCAAGGCCGGTGCACGCGGATGCTGGAGACGAGACGGCTGCCTGTAGATCATGGTTTAATTCCAGACAGTGCAAGTGCAAGGCTTATTGCCTAAGCTAATCTGTGTGTAGGTGGTGTATGCCTTAACCAACTTCCATCACCTACTTTAGTGCATCCCATTATGGAGGAGAGTATCTGTCTCAATGAAGATGAAATGAGCTGAATTTGAGTACTGATGGATTCTTGAAATATGTTCAGTTTGCATTCAGGCTGCTGTTTGAATGCCAGACTTGCTAATAGCACAGGTTATTTTTTTTTAGGTGCACTTGCAAATTCTTATATAAATGTACTGTTGCAAATACTTGCAACATATTTTGGTCAAGTTTAGAAAAACTGTGAGGGGCAGAAGGGTGTCTCGTTTGCAACACCAGAAAATAATGAAGATGTGCCTTTAGGATTCCCAGGATTGATTTGTTTGGTGTATGTTTACCTTTGATGTGAAAGTACTATTTTTTACAGGTAAGAAAAAATAGAGAATGAAGACAATTCTGAAAACAAATACAACTTTTTCTAATGGGAAATCTAAACATTTTTATGCCATGGTCTCCAATCATGCCAGCCTAAGTGTCAGAACTTCTACCATGATCCACCTTGGCTTAAGATGCCAGGAAGGCATAACCCTTAAACTGGAGCTTGTTGTTACCATGCTGTGAGCTATTTAGAGGGAGGCAACCAGCCAGCTGGCTTAATGAGGCATTGCACCTGAAAAAGGAGTTGTGTCTCCACTGCCTTCCTTCATCGTGGTCCCCATACCTGCCTTCTGCTGGCCCACTGTGACCTGATTGAACTCATTAAATTAGGTGGGAAGAAGTATCCCATCAAGAGAAGAAAATAAGTAAGGTCACAGGAGGGTCTGAAAAGGACTAGAGTTTGTTCAAGAAGGGAGGGTGTTCCTGAAGCCACCAGTATGAAACTTTGTCTTTCTCTTACTAGGGCAGCTAGTTCAGCTCTGACTGTGGAGTGGCTGCTGAGGTTTGTTTTCAACCTCAGAAGGCCTTCCTGCTTAGCAGCATTAAATATAGGGTAAAATGGCATCCTTCTGGATCTTTTTTTTTGGTGGAAACTGTGTTTTTGCATTTAGAGTTCAGTTGCCCACTGAGCCAGGTGTCCTCCATATGTCGAGACTCTCTGGAGCTCAGATCTGCTTCCAAAATATTGTTTCACTGTTCTCAATTACAGTGAGAATAAATACGTCTGAGTCGTGTCTGGAAGTTTGGTGTGTCATCTCTTTCACTTGAGTAATAAATAGGAAAGACTATCAGATTTTTTTCTGTTTAAAATAAGTGAAGTTTATAGCATCTGTTACATTTTTTACATTTGTTTTTCTCTGTGACATTTTTTAGTAATTACAGTGAAATTAGAAGTTATTTAATCTTGACACAGTGATCAGTGCTGATAAAAAATTACTTGACCGTCCTGAGTTTCTGACTTGGAAAACAACTGCATTTTGCGTTATTCCCTCACATATTTAGGAGGATTATATTTTGTTCATGCAATAGAAGGAAAATTTTCAGTACTGTGTACTTTGTAATGTAGAGGTGAGGAGCAGGACCAGTGTTGGCCGCTACTTCCTCCATCCTTGCATCAACTATGGCAAGCAGGTGATTTAAGTGGTACCTTCTGCACAGGGTGTAGAAGAGATTCTGCAGTAACAAACTGAGTAGAATCAAATTATTTGCTGCTAGTATTTATTTCAAAAAAAATCTGTGGATGAAACTTGCTGTAAGCATTCCACCGCTCTGAACTGGAAGGCTTAAAGTCCGAGGTTTTTTAACTGCTGGGCCTTCTCTGTACTTGTGGCAGAAATAAAAATTCATACAACAAAAATCATTCTACCTCAGTTTTGATGCGAGGCAGTATGTTTTCTTAGCTAAGTATTTTTTACTAACTGTTCAAAGCAGCGGTATGCTATTTCCCTTTGCTGCAGCACAGCTTCCCTCTGGGGTATTGGGAAAGTGAAGTTTGTGTTTTGAGGGAACGTTTGTCGAGGGGAAAAGAAAATCACTGAGCAAAGCCTAAATGAAGTAGTTTTAGTCAATTGCTATTTGGACTTGAAGTTTTAGAGAATTGCTGCAGAGGTCATCATTTGCCAGGCATTAGGCATTTTGACTGCCTATTTGTGATAAATCTGCATAAATTAGTCTTAATCTTCCTTACCCTTTGAGACACTGAGTGCTAGGACATTTTTCAAGGGCTTCATGGTCTCTTCAGCATGGATTGTTCTTTGATTTTATTGGTTATAAAAAGGAGCTGCTGCACTAAAAGTCAGGGTGTACTCGTTACGCTGTGTGATATTCATTTAAGCGCGCTCATCACAGAAACTTTCTCTTCTCTGGCAGAGCTTTTATCTCAGCTGTCAGGTGTAAGGCGTTCTGCAGGAGGACAGCTCAACTCCTCTGGTCCTTCTGCGTCTCAGTTACAGCAGCTGCAGATGCAACTGCAGTTGGAGCGACAACATGCACAGGCTGCAAGACAACAACTGGAGACTGCACGCAATGCAACTAGGCGCACCAACACCATCAACGTCAACTCCAGTATGACACAATCTGCAACAACCACCAACACATCTAACACAGAAAACAGTCAGCAGACTATCCAGAATTCCCAGTTTCTTCTTACAAGGTAGCTTGTTCTGTGTATTTACTTGTGTTTACTTTTTACCATTTCTATTTGCCTTAATCCTGATAGAAACACAGAGCTCAATGAAACGTAAGTGTTTAGAGTTAGGGGTATGCCCAAGTAGAAGAGCAGTGTCTGATCAAATGTGTCCCAGAGCTAATAGGCTAATTAATCTTAAAATAATTAATATTTGTGGTAGACAGCAAAAGGGGTCACAGAATGTATACTATGTACAACTTGCTTCATCCACATTTCCAGGATGAAAGTAAAACCAGTAATTTAATATTTGAGAGTAGGAGTTTATAGCTGGCCCAAAGGGAATTACTCTGGTTTTGGAAAGCCAACTCCAGGAGCTGGCTGCAGAAATATCCTGTGGTGGTCTAGTGTCTGCAAAAAGGAGAGGCAGTCTCACAAGTGTGGTATACTCTGGGTTTTGTGGAGGGCCTTTTTTATGATGGTTTTTATACATCTAGGAATGCGTCTAAACAATTAGACTAGAGTATGGATTTATGCAAACCTTGAAAATGATGCTGGTTTTTACTTTTCCTGAATAAGTTAGTTACAACTCCAGGCAGGGAGATCATCAAGTCCATACATTTCATCAAATCTGTAGCCAACACACTGCACTTCTGTTTGCATTTGCAACATCTTTCCAAACCTACTGTCTGTCTGCACCTAAGCAATGGGTGAACAGTAGTTGCTGCATCTCAACTTAGAGAGGAACCATTTCTCAAATGAATGGTGCTTGTTTGCCCGGCTGTTTCCAACAAAGCAAGTGCATTTCCAGTGATGCAGGCATCTAGACTTCAGCAGTAATGGGGAGGGAGTTTTGGAAGATGATATTGTTTGATAGGAAGTTAATCTTCAGTTACAGCTAAAAGTTAAATAGGGTTTTATATATTAATTATTTTAGAGACTAAATAACAAATAGAATAAAGGATGCCATTAATTAACAGGATACTTACCTGGTTTGGAAATTATACTTAGATCTCAGGGTTATTTTAAAGAGGAGTCACCCGCTATGTCATTTCAGTTCTTTTAGAAGGTGGGCTAATGGCCTGAAATAAAAATGTTTTCCACATCCCACTGCCACAACCTCCCTACACATACTCTCATGTGTCCAGTGTTGTGAAAGATAGGGCATTTTAATAGCTCCTGTGTCAAGAAACCCGGATTTGAGTCAAGCTGATTTTTATCTAAGTGCAAATTAATACTGTGTGACATCTTCCTATCAGAAACTCAATCCAAATACTCACAAGTGTCTCAGACTGTGACTGTCAGAGTTAGTGTGCAATTTGCTTGCCTGTCAGGGCATAACCTAGGAGAAGTGGTGGAGGGAATGTTGCACAGTGCTTTGGGAGTCCCTGGGCTTTACATGTGCATCAGGGGCAAGCAGGGCTCTCCTGAAGGAGTGGTGTTCAAGTGCCTTTTGGCAGCTGTCAGCAGTGCTGCTGTGGGTGAAGTGGGCTCTCATCTTGGCCTGTTGTCTCTTCCTTTGCTGCCGTGCAGGTTGAATGACCCGAAGATGTCGGAAGCAGAGCGTCAGTCGATGGAGAGCGAGCGGGCAGACTGCAGCCTGTTTGTCCAGGAGCTCCTACTGTCCACTTTGATGCGGGAAGAAAGCTCCTCCTCAGATGAGGATGAGCGGGGGGAGATTGCAGATTTTGGTGCTATGGGCTGTGTAGATATTATGCCTCTAGATGTTGCTTTAGAAAACCTAAATTTAAAAGAGAGTAATAAAGGAAACGAGCCTCCTCCACCTCCTCTTTGATGACATCCCACTTTGCAGACAATGTCCTCTGTGCTGTATTTGCCAATGAAAGTGGACAAAAACTATCTTGGGTTTGTTTTGGTGATTGTAATTTCAGGTCTGTCACTCTTGTTACATTGTGTACATTCAAAAGAAAGAGAGAAAAAATATATATGATAATCATTTCCACTTAACTAATTTTTACTTCTAGCAGGTAAATGTAGGTTGCAGTGCAGAGCAAAAAGCTCTGTGTCCTGTACCTTGACATGCAAAAGGCTCTCCTAATACTCCACATTCAAACTGAAGAGGAAAATGAAAAATCTCTAATGAAGCTGCTGTGTGTATTTATGAATATTAATGAATAAAAAATGCTTGGATGGTTTACCTTAACTACTGCATGACGTTTTTTGCAGCGTGCATGAGTTTTAGTGACCTTGTCATTTAAAAATTTAAATACAAGGAGTAAAACTATAGAACCCAAAGCTTTCCCACTATTCAGAGGTTACGTGACAAAAGGAGGTTAGTGCTGACTAGCAGTGTGTGGCCATGAAGTAGCTTTTGGATGTGTGACAGGATGACATCCTTATGAGCTGTTCCCACATGGGACGGAAGCTGCAGTGGGAGGCGTTGTGACCAGGGTGAGGCATTTTGCTGTCTGTGACCACTGCGTTGCCCTCTCGGCCATCGCCTCAGTGCGGAGTTGACTTCATTTTATGCGTCTGTAAGAGACGCAGCAGTAAGGTCACTGCTGGAAGCTACTGCAAGGGGGTTTTGTGTGCCCTGAAATCGAATTACGTTCACTTTTGTTTAAAGTTTTTGCTTTTTGTGTTTGTTAATTTTCTTTAATTGTTAAATATGTTTTATTCAGGTGTAGGCAATTCATATATTCACTGTGGTTTTTTTTTTTTTAAAAAGGTTAACCTGGGTTATGTTGTCTTAGTTTAAAAAGCCTTTCAGAGTCTCAGTCATATTTTGAGTTATTTATGTATTTGCTTCATAGTTTGTAGAGACCTGTCAGTATCAGGAGAGCCTGAGGACTGGGACTCCCAGATTGTCAGTATATTACAAATTAATTCTTAATGCTAACTTTAGCACCTTTTATTTATTGTTTCCTTTGGTTATTTTTGCTGGTATGAAAAAGTTGACAAAGCCTTTCAGTTGACTCACGCCACATACACGCCTGTGCTGTTAACCCCTACTGGCTTGGAAAAAGAGAGTATGGTGTACTTGACCATAGCAGTTCATACTAGACATGGACAGAAGGCTTATGTCTGGTTTTGTTTTTTGTTTTTTTTTGAGGTGAGTTTTTTATGTAAAGTTAGATTTCAAAAACAAAAGTGCACACAGCTTCTGATGAAATTTTAAACTAGGCTTACATCCTAATGGTGTCCTTCCAGATCTTCCTCACCCCCTCTCTCTTTCTCTGTGTTCTTCCATCGCCGCAGCATTGCTACTGTTTTAGAGTAACCTTTCAGATGTGGACACCCGGTGGTGGTCCCAGCAGAACTGTGACGTGTATGCAAATCCCAAATAACAGCAGCAAAAGGAGCAACCCCATAGACTGAAGTTTAAGTTCCATTCCCTTTTTTCTTTTTTTTTTCTGTAAAATCCTCAATTCTTGATTTGTTTCTACAACAACCAGTACTAGCTTTGTTTTCTTTTAGTCTGCAACAGAAAATGTTTCAAGGGAAACTTTATATGAGCCCTCTGGTTAGCCTGAGCGTTACACGCAGTAGGGACTTTCTTGGTGATTGTTGAGGATTTTCAAAAATTTTTCAAGCTGTAGTCTTTTCAAACACATCTTCTGCACATTACAATAAGACACACGGTTCAATAAAGCATTTTCAAGACTGTTGTTCTGTTGATTTTCTTTGGGTTTGATGTATTAACCAGATAGTTTTGTTCCAGGAATTCCTGCAGCTGTCTTTAGCTGTATACAGAATCAGTTCACGTAGAAATCCTGGGTGATTTGCATGAACATATTTCAGGACCACACACTTTGGCAGGTGATGAAGTATATGATCCCAAACTCTTCACAGGTAGGTGAATTCGAGTTTCCACGGAACAAGATGCATTTCTCAGTGTGGTGGTGGTCAGCATTTGGCCTTCTCCAGAGGATAACCCGTGCTGCGTGACTTCCGAACTCCCCTCCACCTGTGCTGAAGGGGATGCAGACCTGTATGACCCATGTTTACTTAAAGACTGAGTATTTGCTGACATGAATTGAAATGCATTCACAGGCATCACATTAACTCTTACAAATCTTCAACTGGGGTTTTTTTAGTTTTAGAAACAATATGAAACGGCTATGAGGAAGATGTTTGTTCTTGTAGTCTGCCAATTCCTGTTTGCAAGGAAGGGTGTTCCCTTCACAGCGTAAGTGTTGTCAGGATAGGCTTCTCTGGGGTACTTCCAGAACATTTGTTTTCAGAGTGCTCTGGGCTACAATGAAAACAGCCTCCAGGAAGTTTGCACGAGGATAGGGTAGGGGGTTATTGGCTTTTGCTGGGTTTAGGCAGGGAGGGCAGATGATGTGTGGAAAAAAACCCACCACTTCAGAGAAGGGAGCCTTAGCACTTGGCATTTGCAAAATTCTTGGAGTGCAGTGAAAGGTACCTGTGTTGGACTCCTGTGCTTGTTTGTAAATGCTTGGTGCAGCTGGTGGGAGTCCTCAGGGAGGTTTTGGTGCTGCATGTCGCTCCCTTGATCTGCAGTTTTGGGGAGGGGGCAGACAGAAGGGCAGATATTTGTTGCCAATATTTCTAGCAGGTCAAGGGACAGGCCCCAGCAGAGTGTGGGGTCTGTGTTTTGTTTGTTACTTGTGATCTGCTTTCATGGGAGAGTCTCTTCTGTTTGGGTCAGTACCAAAGACAGATGCTTACACTGTGTAATGTGTTACGGTCAATGGAAATGTGTTTTCACTTCCCTGCCCCTTGAGTTTCACTTGCGGTTGTTATGGCTGCCTTCCTTAGGTCCTGGGGATGTTTAGGGGGTGGGGGTTGGTTGTGTTTGTTTCTTACTTCCTCTGCTGTTATTTCAGGAACTGTTTGTAAGACCGTCCTTGCCCCTTCCCGGGGTGGAGTTGTGCTTCCAGGGAGCTTGTGGACATTGGCCCAGGAGCTAAATGTCTGGATGTGTATTTTACGGTTCTGAGACACTTGTCTGTGGGAAGTGGGCGCAGTTCTACGCTGCAGCAGGCAAAGAGACTCTGCTGCCTCCTGGGGCTCTCGGAAGACCCGAAATGGGGAAGCAATGGGTACATTTGGTATGTGAAGACTCCTCCAGTTACATCTTACTTTCCTATTCTTTGACATGCCTGACCATCATTCCTGGATCTGCCTGCTTTGCTAAATAAATGGGACAGGGTGCTGTTCTGAGGCCACTTTACTGTTCTGGCTATTGAGAAAGTACCTCTGCCTGGCACTGGTGGAGACATGCCTCTGCTGTGCTGTGTCCTGTTCTGAAGGGCAGCGTGACGCCGCCCTCCTGGCTGGTCCTGCTGACCTTGCAGCTGGGCTCCTACACCACCCTGCAGGTACCTGTGCTCCTGCCCTCCACTTGCAGAGCACGGTGGTGCAAATGCGCTTGTCATGCCAAGACATCCTTCTAACAGCAGAGGCTGTTGCCTCCTTAAAAAAGAGCCCTTACAATGCAAGGGTAAATGCACGTAGAAACTTAATGATTTGAAAAGGCTTCTTTGGATCAAGTCCAACTATCACCCCCAACACGACTGCCTGCTGCACCATATCCCAAAGTGCCACATCTGCACAGTTTTTAAACACCTCCTGGGATGGTGACTCTACCACTTCCCTGGGCAGCCTGTTGCAATGCCTGAAAACCCTTTCAGTGAAGAATTTTTTTCAATATCCAATCTAAACCTCCCTGGCACAACCTGAAGCCCTTTCCTCTCATCCTATCACTTGCTGCTTGCAAGTAGAGACCAACCATCTCTCTATGACCTCCTGTCAGGTAGCTGTA
>NW_010194076.1:0-251 GCF_000695765.1 Mesitornis unicolor | reverse complement strand
CCGGCTGTGTAGGACCTACCAGTGGAAGGCGACCTGTAACGCTGCAATCGTCCTGTCGGGTGAGCAGCGGTGGAGGGAGGGGATGTGGTGATGGGTGGTTCTCAGCACGCTGGACGAGGGGTCGGCGGTGTAGCGGGAGCTGGGAAGGGGAGGGTGGCGGCGGGGATGGAGGTCGGAGGCAGGAGATGCTGAAGTAGCGATCGCGGTGAAGAGGAGCCCAGCGCGGGGCGGGGAGCGCATCACTGGCAGCC
>NW_010194075.1:0-15803 GCF_000695765.1 Mesitornis unicolor | reverse complement strand
AATTAGCGCCATTTGAATTACAATGAAGAACTACAACACATAATCCTAATAGCCGTTCCTCATTTCTCCAAACCCGTGTATCAAGCTTGCCAGGTGAAGGAACAGAATCATTTTTCATAAGCGTGTTCATGAGATAGTGGCCCAGGTACTCAGGTAAAGCCTTAACCCAACTCAAGCCCGCATCCATCACAGTCCAAAATATATAGCAATACAATACGGAGACAGGGCAAGTCAGCATGACAGATAACAGAACAACATTAACAGAGGTCACAAAAGCATTCTGTAACAGGCCTCGCAGAAGAACAGTTACGAGAGCCGTTTTAGTATTAACTTCCAACTTGTCTCGCTGTGGAAATAATAATAATAAAAATTAATTTCCAAACTTGAGCCCCACATTGGGTGCCAATTTATCCTGTCTCCTACCCTCCCAGGGGAGGATTTAAAAAAAAGGGAGTAGAGAAAAAGATGCTTCGCACCAGGTTGGAAGTTAAGACTGTAGCAAGTTTAATGAAAAACGACAGGGGAAAGGAAAAGGGAATTAATAAAGGATAAAGGATATTTAACTATATACAAAACCCAATCCCAGTAGTCCTGAGTGGAAGTGTCCGAGCAGTGCCTTGTGGTCGCTGTGACCACTGTGACTCGTCACCAGGGACCACAGTGGTGCCAGGAGCGGATGGTGGTGGATGCTGCCAAGCATGTGGAGGTAGGCCCAGCCATCCCAGGATGTGACAGGAAGCAGCCCAGGAAACCAGGAAAAGCCCACGAAAACCTCGAGCCTCCTTGGTTTTTTATAGACTGTGGCCAGAAACGGGAGGGAACAGTACTGACCTCTGACCCCCCAGGGTCCTACAAACACCACCTGTCCTTCCCTTTCAGGCTGTTAACCCTTAAACCATAACACCGTGCTAGATCCCTGTGGTCCAGGCACCATGAGGGTTGGCTGCTCAGCTGCTCTACAGCTGCAGCACGCCACTGTCCAGCTGGAGAAATGCCATTTGTATCAGCTGAAGGTCTGTAGGGGCCACATCTTGCACAGCTCCCACCCATTTTTGTTTCCTGAATCCATGTGAGTGAGTGATCAGATAAAAGTAGCAAGGTATTTGTAGAAAGTTGGATCTGCACCCTACAGAAAGGAGAAAAATGTCATAATGTTTGGTCTTGCGTTTGATTGAGTAACTGGTGAAACTTCCAGAGTGAAGAATCAAGCTGAAAAACAAATGCTCTAATTTCCTAAAACTGGAAGAGAACTTCAGAAACAGCTCCATCTTAAACCAAGAAGTCATTTTATTAGGAGAGAACCAGGAGACAGACCCAGTCCAGGAGAAAACCAAGCTCCTCCATGCATCAGTCCATCACCGCATAGCACTGCCGGGGCAAGGGGGAGCAGAGACCTCGGGGAGGCACAAGTCTCTCCCTGGATAGGAAGCAGAGTGATGACAGCATCGCGATCCTGAGCAGCTGAGGCATATGGTATTTTTTCTACAAAGTGGAGATGGGAGTGTTCCACCTCTGAATTCCTGTGCTGTTTCAGTGGACTGCAGAGATTGGTACCATGTCCATGGACCTGGAGCCAAACAATCACAACAAGACCTAACTGAACCTTCAGCCACCTCCTGTCAGTGCAAGGAAGTTCTGTGAGAGTGACCAGGCTGGACATGAGTTTTCTGCTCCCCATGCTTTTTTCCTCTGCAAAGATACATTACTCATAAACTGCAAGGCATTTCTAATACCTTTATCATGACTTATTATCACGATTGCTTTCTGCAGGATATTCCCAGCCTCACAGACCACTTAACATTTATAGTAGCTATCGCCAATACGTCCTCAGTCTCTTAGTCTGCTCCAGAATGGATGGGATGCAGAGGACTTTAGCAGAGAAGCAGGGAAGGGGAAGGTGTTTCTCCTGGAGACCCTCATCCACTGTAGCAATTTAGCATGTGCTGAAACACAAGGTGTATAATTTAAAAGGAATACTCCCAGGTGGAAGGGTAAACACATGCTTCAGAGTAACGTTAGGGGCTAAATAAACATCCCTAATACTAAGGGCCATTTAATGTGAGACGTTAGTTGTGTTACAGTGAGGTCAGATTTGGCAAGGTAAAGAAGACAAGCCAGCATTTCTAGATCCTTTCTCCTAAAGCACCACTTTGCCTTAAAGCCAGAAAATGGACTTGATGTTGCTATGATGAGGTGCTGAATGAAGAGGATGGGAATGCCAGGTTATTATGGGTATGTATTGCTGTGATATTTATAAAGTAATATTATATTATATTAATACTAAAAAAGCTCTGGTAACTGCTCCCTAGTCTTGGCTTTACAGTTATGGAACAAAGTAATCTCATTAATGACATATGAAAGAAAATGAATCTCAATATTTCTGTAAGTAACTTGTGTTCGGAAATAGATTTGCTTTTTGGTATTCAAAATTAGACAACACAGGGAGAGTGATTTTTTAGAAAATGTTGATCATGTTCCAGCTCTGAACATAAAGGCTGCTGGCAATTCGGCCACGGTGAGTATGCACAACTCTATATTTAGGTATCTCAATGTGAAAACCCTGGCCATGATCTCCAAGCTGACTTCATGAAGCATGCAGAGCTGCTGCAGCTCAACTCATTCTTGCTATTTTCACAACCTTTCATGCTCTGTAGGTATATTTGTTATGACTGAAGGAAAACAGCCCTGTTTTTAGGAATTTCAGGAATTAGATAGCATTTCCTGAATATGGTTTTGGTTTGCTTTTAAATTTCAAGCTGAACAGAGCACTGAGTCTTTTGGCCTCCACAAGTACAATGCAGAGCTTAAACACTGAAACATTTTCACTTTCAGGACTGTGTTTGAAGAGGAGCTATTTATGGGCTATCAAACAATGGGCTGGGAGAAAGGAATTTAAAGAATGTCCTTGAGTGCTTTGGGGACCTTTGCAGAACAGGAACAACAAAAACTTGTGCCAACCCCTGGTGCCTCCCCGGTGAGGCTGCCTCGTTTGGAGGATCCTCCCCCTGGCTGCAATGACAAGGGGACACGGTACAGGAATGGAGTCACTGCATCCCTTCAGAGATGGCAAGGTCTTTACCTTGGTGCTGTTCTTAGAGGGGAAGGAAGAGTCACAAAGCTCTACAATGTGGTTTTATTTGGGATGGTTTCCACATAGGAGGGTCCAAACACATGTTAGAAGGTGTCCCACAAGGACAGAAATAATGTCAGAGCACTGACATTATTTCTTCATTTAGGAAAAATATGCAGTGATGTTTAAAGCATGATACCCAAATATTTGTATGAACCTCTTCTAATCACAGCACATTTTGCAGATGACAATGGCAACAAGGTCAAATCATAATAAACCTTTTCTCATAGTTCAGTTTAGTGATGGGCAGAAGGAAAGGCTCCCTCAGCTGCTGTGCAGGCTCACATGCCCCATCCTGACCTTGCTCTGGGTCCTGCTCTCTTCCCTTTCACATCAGGGCAACTTAAACAGGGAGGCCCAGGAGACTTTGTCCCATTGATGTGGGCTGAAGAGCAAGGATGCTCTGCCATCTGAGGGATGACTGCCTGGGCTCCTTGCAGAGCTCTATCAGTGATCTCAGGGATGTGTCCAGCCTGCCCAGGTGTTGTCAGCATCCTGCATGGCTGCAGGACAAGTCCAGTAAACCACTGTCCAATACACCAAAGGGGAAACACTGGAGAAGAAGACACCCATCTATTGAAAGGACGATAACAGCCCACAAAACAGCATGCAGAGAGAACATAAAGTATGTCAAAATCAGAAAGTTTCTACCCACCTAGGCACTGAGGTTTTGCAATAACACCTTCAAGCTACTCACAGAGCAAATGCTTTGCCATTTTGCCAAAGTTGCTGACACCTGGAGGGGATTACATGATCTGGGCTGTGTGACAGCAGGGGACAGGACTTAGTGACCTGGCTGTCTGTTCTAGGTCTCTCTTCTTCTTTACCTTCAAGGAAAGTTTTCCTCCCTGCCCCCAAATAATGCATTTTCAAATTATCTGCATTTGTAAACTTGCTTATCCTCAAGTGAGTTTAAATCCCACATTATCTGTATAACAAGCAAAAGCATTATCCTCATCAAAACCAAATAAACTAGTATCTCCCTGCAGCACAGCAACCTAAACTCTTAGACAGTTGTTATTTAGGTTATCTTAGTGTTTTGTAGCTCAGAGGGAAACAGCTACCATATTAAACTCTTTCTACTGAACCCAGGATCTCATGCTGTGGAGGTGCTCGGTGGTGCCTCAGGGGACACACTTCCCACCTCAAACTCCTCCATGCCCTGTTTGATGACTTGTGGGCAGCTGGGAAAAGTGGTAGCTGAGGACAGAAATCAACTTGCCAAACCCCAGAGTCCTGCTGTAGAGCTGAGGAGAGAAAACAGGGCTCTGTCAAGAGCGCCGCTTATGACATAAGACATCTTCTAAAGAATAACAGCAGAAGATATTTCCCCTGTCTCTCACCTGGCCAAAGATGGACCCCAAAGAAGGGCTGTAAATCCAGCATCTGAATTTTGAGTTTGTTTTACCAGCAATGGTGCTCTCTCCTTTCTGAGTAGGAAGTGATGGAATAGGAAAAGGGTTTGAACTCCAGCTGGCTTCCTGTGAGCCAGGGAGAGGTACTGGAGAAATCCTGCTAGACTAGAGAGACAGACAGGCTGCTTCTTTAAGGGCATAAAAAGATCAGTGGCTGAAAGATCTCCTGACACTATAGGGATGGCATTTGCTGTATGACATTATGTGAACTTTAAGATAATTAAGTGTGAGGTCTCTGCTTGGCTTTTGCACTTTCACAGCACAATGATTGCTCAGGTCGCTCCTGTTGGACAGGAGGGGCATTGCCAGGGTCCCCACCTTTCACTCACAGCCGACAACATTAATAAGCATTGCCCAGATTTCCTGCCTCAAACTAACCTGAATTTATCACCTGACAAACTCAGCAGCATAATCTAGTTTTTATCTGTCACTGAGCAGACGGCAGGGGAAACGAAGGTTCATTACTTTCTTCCTGGGACCGCAGGAGCTGCTCTCTGTTTCACCTGCTGATCACTGACCGATGGACCAGTCGCTCTGTCTTCATAGCTGTCAAGCGCTGTTGCAGGCACCGTCTCATCACTGATTCAATCATGTCAAGATGAGGGAGGATGTGGTTTTGAAACCTTGAACGCCCTTCACTCTCAGACTGCTCTGCCGTTTGGTGGCTGCTGTGCAGTGCGGGCTCTTCAGTTGTCTCCTGGATGAAATGATCTCATTAGGTGATTTCAAAGAGCTGGATGGAGCAGAGCCACCAGCTTTCTCAGAAAGAGAGACGCATCAGCTTTCCCAGAATTGATAAAGCACATACTAGAGGGGTGTTTGCATCCCCTCAAAAAATCTTACTTTACCGACGTAACTCCAAGTTTTCTCAGTTTGGAGAGTGGTTAAACAGACCAGTGGTCAAACAGACCAGCCTTCTGTCTCCTGCTCATTCTTCCTTCTTCCCTTTTTCTTCCCTTTCTCCAGAATTTTTTTGTCTCCACTATATTTCCAAACAGCTTAGAGATATTTACTAGTTACCACTATGTTTATTCTAGTACATGTAAGCCAATATGGATACATGGGTATGAATCTCCATGGGGAAACTCCACCTCTGGAATAACAGGGGATTCCTAGTCCACAGTGGTAAAGTGTAGAAGTGCTGCAGTCTGCGCACCAGCATCCCTGCCTGTCCATACGCTGTGCAGAAGAACGGTTTCTGGGAATGGACAGAGGCCTGGCACTGAATTGTCTGCCTCCAGTAAGAAAGACGATAGCTTTGATCATGATTTTTCTAATGGGAGTATCTACTGCCTCCAAAAGTGGGGTGATATTACCGGCTCACTTCATGTAGATCATTATGTAGCTACCTAATCTGCCTTGAAGTGGTGGTCTGCCTGGTTTTGTGTTTCAGGACTGTTCCCCAGTCCTCCTTTTGCCCTGTAAAACAAGAAGTATTAGGGCCATAAATGTAGTTATCAATTGTGGGGTGGCCTATTATCTTCTTAATAAGCACCATAGACCATTTGCTTGGCTTTCAATGCTTTTTTTGTCTCAGTCCTTTTAAACTTAACCTATATGCTGGAAAGCTGGACTGGTGTTCTGCAGTTTGTGCACACTGAAAGGCAGAAGGCAGCATTCTGTATTCCCAGCGATGCAAAGGGCAGACAGACTCTGCTGCACTCGTCTTGTGCTATTGCCTTTGCGGGGCTGGCAAATAGATTTTTTGAGTGGGAAATATGGCATAGCACATGTACTTGCAGAATTAAAGTGCTATTACATGAGGTTTTTTTATCTTGAAATTTTGAAAATACAGTTGGTTTAATCTTTTATATTGCTTTCATTTGAAAGAGTTGCTAAATAGATTATGGAAAATGCACAGTGTCACAAGATGATTTTTTAAGACATTCTCAGAGTTATAGGAAAATACCCTTTCCTCACAGCATTGTAAGTTTAGTCTGTTGTCTCCTCCTATGATCTTCAGAATGTTTACTGTTTAATTATTGATATTTACAACACAGCAATAGCTAAATGTGGCTGCAGTTCTGCACGTAATCTTTATGTGCCTACATTCATTGAGGAAAATATTTGCATTATGCTGAGTCACAGGAACAGATTTAAGATGTAAACATCTATACAACATGTATCTGCAGCCCAAAATTCTCAGTGTAAGCAGCAGTTGCTGCCTGAAGTCTGCAGGGTTTGATCTGACTGTTGTTCTCTTTGCTGACATGTGGGGAATGGTGTGCTTGCTCCTATCACTTGTTCGGCGGTGACCACGCCTGGATCATTGCAGCAGAAGAGCTGAGGTAGCATGCCTGCAGCCACACTGTCCTACTTTCTTTATCAGACACAGCTGACACTGCCTTACGGTTGCACAAAACCCTCTTTGCTTTTGTGCCTTTAGATTTTGGCATCACTTCCCTGGGGAATTTGCTTGCAGCAAGAGCTCTCTGCAGCAGCAGGAAAAGCACTGCTTTCCTCCTGACGGGCATCCCCAGCCACGGCCTTTGCTGCTGATATTTCTCTGGGTGCTTCCTGCTCTGTTATGCACATTTGCAACAGCACTGGGGAACAGGAGCTGAAGACACCAAGGGGTTAAAAAGTGTGGCTGTGTTGCTGTAG
The DNA here is from genome assembly GCF_000695765.1 of Mesitornis unicolor. Classification (NCBI taxonomy): domain Eukaryota; kingdom Metazoa; phylum Chordata; class Aves; order Mesitornithiformes; family Mesitornithidae; genus Mesitornis; species Mesitornis unicolor. The sequence continues at coordinate 8,654 of NW_010194075.1, read as the reverse complement.
GGGGTACACATTTGAGGAAGCATCAGTGGCAGGAGCTGAGATGCTGCATCTCTTTAGTACCCCTCAGTGTGAGGCTCCAGGCAGTGAGCCCTGGGGTGAAGATGCTTTTGCTCTTCCTTGTGCCAAGCGCACACTGGCTCTGGCTGGCGATGGCTGGTGTTCCTCCAGTCAAGCCCCGTGAGCATCAAGTTTAGCTTTTAGTAAAAATGTGACTAAGGTACCCATCAAAACAATCTCACATTGGGGCTCTGCAAGCTCGGTGGTCTCTCTTGCATGCAGGTGAGTCATGCCAGGATTTTATGCTGGTAGATGGATGGAGACCCATCCTCTCAAAATGCACTGGGTACCAGTGGACAGTGGTTCATGCTTCAGTAAAAGTGGGCTTTCATGCAGAGCCCCAGTGACCTCTGCCGATCTGCTGCTTTGGGGACTGGCTGACAAGGATTAATTGATTCATCTTGGGCCACCAGCTTTCTCAGCTGTTTACCACTCCCTGGGAAATGTTATTTTCCTCACTCTGACTTGACTAATTGTAAGATTTTAAGAATGGCACTTCCAAAAGAGAGGGGCCTGCTGAGTGAGTTATTAGTCATCCTTATCTAGGAGGGAAGCGACGGCTGCTTTAACAGCTTCTTTATCTCTGCAGCACTGTGCTCTGCGGAGAGGGGGCTGCGGGGCTGCTGTGTGGGTGGAGCTGCCATCCACCTTCCTTCAAGGAGACCAAAGGGCAGAACAGTTTGTTTCTAGAGTACTAGCTCTCTGCAGTCCAAATCATGGTTTTGTTTTTAAAAGCTCTTTATTTTTAACAAGTTGTGACTAATAAACCCCTCTGCAATTTTCTAATGATGTCTGACCTAGATTTTTTTCTTTTCGGGTAAACAGATGGAGCTCAGTGTTTCTCCTGACAGATTATCCAGCTCAGTGTTTGAGAGGACTTTGCAGCAGACTCTGAATGTCTGTCAGGAGCTTTCCTCGCTCTTCAAAAGCATGGTCCTCTCTGTTTGTGGGCATGACAAAGCCCAGAACATATTTTGAAGAATGTCATGGTCAAATGCACTTTCGTAGCTGCATTTCACCCTCTGAAGCACTTCCTCGCAACTTTTAGTGTGGTTTCTCACATTCTTGCCAAACTTGACTGTGCTGTGGCTCCTTTTCAGTGCTTATGAAGAAGTCTCCAGAGAGCATACTGAACATGTTGTGGGTTGCACAAGTGTACGATCTGGTATTGGGAATTGGTTAGGGTTGTACCAAACCAGTCTTCTCAGAAGAGGTGTCCTAAATGGGAATGTGAGAGCATCGCTATGTCTTCTGTCTTTAATCATCATACATCTGCAGAAAGAAGAAAACAGCCTTGCACCAAACCTCTCCTAGCAAAAAGTATACAGCCATCTTGTATTTCAGTGTAACTGGTAGTTCTCTTCAATCAGACAAAGTTTTGAGTTTGGTTTGTGGTTCATAGGTTTCTTCATTGGCATTTCCTATTAATTAGCAAAATACTTGTACCGCAGAAAAACTGGCAGTGATCTGCCCGTCCAGAGTAACCGAATTGCTGTCAAACTGCCCGTCTTGCACCTCCTTTGCATAATGCATGCTGTTACAGCGGCTGTTTAATGCAGCAGCATCGTCTAGGAAATGACATTTGGCTTTTGCCTTGACAGGTGTCTGACAGTGTCTCACCACCTTTTCCATTATTTCCCCATCACAATTTTTATCCTGTCCACTGAGAATAGTGGCTGCTTTGCACTTATCACAGAGATTGTCACAAACTTACTTGTCCCCAGGTTCATGGAAGGACCCATCAGCACCCAGTTTATGTGGCTGTCACTGATGAGTCTCTGATCATCAGCAAAGTCTGCTGGTGCAGCAGGAAGATGCGTCTCTGCAAAGCCCTGGCTTCTGCAGGTTGAAGAGCTGCTCTGTTATTTTCATTAGCTGTATTATCCACACAGACGTTAATGGCTCAGGTTTTTCTCCTTATCTGTGATCTTCAGTCCTGTTTGTTAGGACTCTTGTGTGACAAAAGAGTGCACCTCCCAGATTGATAATGTGTTTGGTTTTTTTTTTATGAGACATGTATTTGCACACCAAATACATATTATTACTTGCAAAAATAAAAATAATTTTAAATTTCGTATCTGCCATGTTAAACATTCCAGATAAATTCTGTATCAAAAAGTAATTACAATTTCTCTTTCAGAAATTTTCCATTTCTTCTTCCATCAACAGAATTGACCACATACGGGCACACAGAGGGGATGATATTATTGTCAGGAGCTGACATTAACATCAGGCTTCTAAGAGTGTCACCCTGTATGTTCAATTTCCAGGGAAAGTAAAACAGAAAAAAGTGCTTTAAAACCTCTTAGAAATCAGTCTTTAATCCCATAAAGCCCCTCACTACAAGGAAAAGACACTGAGGTTCTGGAGTGTGCCCAAAGGAGAGCAATGAAGCTGGTGAAGGATCTTAGAGCACAGGAGCAGCTGAGGAAACTGGGGTTGTTTGATCTGGAGAAAAGGATCGTAATGATCTTAATGGTCTTAAAGACCTTTTCCAACCTAAATTATTATATAATTCTGTGAAAAGTCTTCTAATTCAGAATACACCAACAGCTTATTGATTGTGCTACAGAGCATATAATTTTCTATACATTACAAAAAGTTGTGAATAACTGATGACGTAAGAATTTTTTTCTTCAGCATGTGCTTCTGGTTAAAGTCATATATGTAAGGGCTCACAACTTCTATTATGATTTGTAAAATAGAACAAAAACTTTAATGGAATACTTATAATCATTCACTTTTCTCAGAATTTAGTTAAGAAGTTGCCGAAGCAATACCTTTTTAATTTGCACACATATAAATTTAGTGTGATTTCCCTTTTTAATGATAGACCAGGTATATGTCATTATGGTGACAGACAGTTAAGTCTCCTGGCTGATACAGCACTGTTTGTCAAACAAAGGCGTGCAGAGCGAGTGCCGGAGTCTCCACCAACAAAACGCCTCCTGCCAGCACTGTTGGTGGCTGACTGATGGCCCCCTCCAAATTGGGACAGTTGTATAAAGATAACTTTGCTCTGTGTCAGTGGTGATGCTAATGTATGCAAATATTGCTATCATAAATCCAATCAGATTTCTCTGTATACAGAAGTATGCCAAACTACCTGTATCTAATTTCACAATAAGAGGAGAAGAGGACTTCAGCCTTCGAGATATCACCCCCATCTCTGCTGCTGGAGCTGCTCTGCAGGAGGCTGAGGTGCCAGCACACTGCAAAACTCTCAAGCCCTGTAAAGCCTTGGCTGCTGCTGCTGATGCCTGGGAAAGAGAGACGCTGTGGCCAAGAGGACTCCAAGGCTGCCCTTGCCCTCTTTACCATCTGCAGTGGGTTTAGAGGTACAGTTGGTCAAAGCCAACAGAGAAACAGAGACCTGTGGAGCATGATCACCTGCTTTATATTTTCAGGAGCTCCTTTTCTGTTTCATTATAGAATCATAGGACAGCTCAGATTGGAAAGAACCTCAACCTTTCCTCAGCCATCCCCAAACTTTTGTGGGAAAGAGAGCCTATTATCTAGCACCCCAGGATTCGCTCATCTTGGAAACTTCCAATAATGGGGATTCTACCACAGCCCTGGGAAGGCTGTTCCAGTGAATGACTGTTCTCCCTGTAAAATAATTTCTTTCTTATATCAAGGTTAGGTTATTGCTTTCTCTTGGGACAGGTAATCAGTACATGACAAATCTCTGTCACTATTTTGGAGTATTTTCAGCGTATTTGCTGAGTGTGACTCTGCTGTGCAATGAGGCTGGAGGGGAAGCTGCTAGCTCGGTAGTCATGAATGAAACACTTCCATACATCATGGAAAAGGGAGTGTCATCTATTAAAGAAATTCTACTTTAGGGCCTCCTGAATATTCATGATATGCTGGTTCATGCTGATCAATGTTTATGTTGTCTTGATTAATCAGCTGATGTTGTGAAGAGTTTAATCAGCTCCAGTGCTGCCAGAAACTAGCCCCACTTCAAGTAAAGGAAACGTGACTGTCAGCAGCCGATGGGATGCCCAGCTGCACGGTGGGCCTGGAAGCTGGATGCCTGGGGTGATAGGCAGACACCAGGAGAGGCCTGCGATGCTTCAGTGCTGTTAGGGCAGGGCTGGCTCAGATAAGTCCATAATCAGGGCAAAGAGGCTGCAAAAGTCCAGCGAATCTGTGGCATCGCTGCAGAGAAAGGACATGGAGCCACAGCTGTCCCTGCAAGGCTGCTGGCTTAGATGTGGCAAACTTCTAGTTTGCCTTCACAGGGTCAATGGAAATGCACACTTGGCTTCTGGGTACCAGCTGAGGAGTTGAAGCATACTTTCATAATCTTAAGTGTCAAATGCCCCTTCCAGAGCTGACTCCCTTGTCAGCCACTGGTGACAGTGAGCACAAGTCACCGTTAGCACTGCTCACCCACGGTCACAAGCGGCTGCCCTGCAGTGTGTTCTAAAGCCACCACTTTCTAGAACCAAACTCCCTCTGCCTTCCTCATCTCAGCCTAACACCAGACTTGTTATGCAGGTTTCTTTACCTGGTGTGAACAGAAAGCTGCTCAGCTATGAGGTGCAGCCGGTGATCTTCTTTTATACAGTTCAGCTCCTTCCCTATATGTTTCAGCATACATTCTTGCTCATTGATGTAGTTGGAAAAGAATTTTACTTTTGGTTTTGAATACATGATAAAAAGAGTAGGAAAAGGGCAATACAATATTGCTGAGGCAAAAGTATTTCTATAAGGCTTCAGTAGTGAAATTCTGATAACAAGTACATAAGTGGGAATTACAGCTGAAAGCTCTGAGCCCTGCCTTGAAGATCACTCACTGATAAGGTGGCCAGTTCTCTTGCAGGGGACAAATCTTACCCAAACTTACCTGAGCTCTGAGAAAGCTTCCAAGCCACCTGCAGATAGGAATCTTTCCTTGAACATGAGCTCAGATATGCGTTGAGTTCTTCCTTTAGTAGCTTATCTCTTGTATGAACTTATCTCTGTCTTTTTAAAGCTGACAGATATATGTCCTTGCAGTCCAGCTTCTTTCTGTTAATCCAGCGGATAGAATGTCACGGCTTATCACTCACTTATCTGACACTCTTTGCCTCTAATGCTTTCTTGTTACTTTATTTCCTGTTAACCTAAATTAGCATGATTAGCCGGCTGAGGGTTGTGGTAACATTCAGTCAAGTTCTTCTACCCCTCTTGCTTTAAACTACTCCTAAGATTATTTTACACTATTAGACATATCAAGGCCCACAACATTGAAAGTTGAAATATATTGAAAAATTAAGATTGTTCAAGAAGCTTATACAACAGTGTGTGTGGTTCATGCTCCATCTCTTTTAAAGCCACACATAGACATTTCCTTCTTTGCATGTCCTGCTTAAGGCAGTACCACAGTTGTCTTGCCTTGACCTTTGTCAGTTTCCTTGAGGAATTACAGGCAGGTGTAACATCTAATGGCTTACCTGTCACACCTCAAGCACACCACTTCTTCATTTGTACAGATACAAGGCTTCACAGTTTCAGGGCTTTGCGGTATCACCTTTGCCTATTGTGTAACCCTTGATCAACATCACCAGATGTTTCAGGCCTTCGCAGCAGGGGATCTGTTGTGTAGATACTGGCCAGATTTCCTCACCTGGCCACTTTCTCTGCTGAAGATGGTTTCTATTCGAGTAGGAGGCTCACAAGTTTTGACAAGGCTTGAAATTTGTCTTTTGTCTCCCTAGAAGAACTGGAAGACAGAGGCAAGAACGGCAGATCAGCCTCACAAAATGAGGTTTGCAATATAATATGTAGTTGCTATTGCATAACTGCAAGTTTGTAATAGAAGTCTTTAATTGGAACTTGCTAATTGCTGATAGACAGATTTCCAAAATGATCACTATTCCACTTACCATCAGTCTGTCTGTATAAATGACTGACCAAGGTACATGGACAGGTGATATAAAAATTAATCTTGTATCCCTTTTATCAGGCTTGGTTACATAATTCCCTCAATTTTCCATGAGAAATCAATAGCAATAATAGCTGTCTCATTAGCGGCTGTCACAGTGTCCCTAATATGGCTTCTTTGCAGGGCCAAAACACTGGCTGGCCTATTTTTTTTTTTCTTTCACAGGGACTGTCTAGGGATCTAGAAACACCAGAGATGAGCTAATTGTTCAAATTACATTTGGAAGATTTCTTCAAAAGAAGTCCCACCCTGCTTTATGAGGACCTGGCCTAATCTTCCAGGGCCCAGATTTGCAGCTCAGCATCTGTTTTCTTGCAGAAGCAATTTTCTATCTGGAGTCTGGCATTGTAATTCTCTTGAGCTTTTTCAAGGAAATTGATGATAAAATGAAGTAAATTAATTTTCCTATTTCATCTATTAAATATCCTCTCAGCCTCATTAGCTAAGGCTTCTTATAAACTAAAAAAGACCAAACCAAACCTTTCTTCTCTCTGCCCAGCTGGGTCAGGCAGGGAAACATTCAGGTAGGACTGTTCACACTGAACTCTTCAGTCATTCGTGTATCTTGAAGGGGAATTGCCTTCCTCCAGTTCCTGGTCCTGTGGAAGCACTGTGTACTGCTTCAAGGACCTCCATTAGTACCTCCTTTGCCTTGGTCCATGGTGCCTATCCTTGGAGAATCTTGTTACAGAGAGGTAGCTTAACCATGCAGTAACTGCACCACCCTAGTATCACATGCTCTCACTGTCAGCAGGTGCTGTTAAAGCAAGAATTGGCTTCATTTCAGTGGGGTGCTGAGAAGGATCAGTGATGGGGCCTGCTGTATGCAGGAGTGATCTGCCATGGCTGTACTTGCCATTGCTTCACAGACCTGACCTAGACCTGAAAACTGACTTGACTCAGATTGCTGAGAGGTTTTGTTTGGAGACAAGGAGGTAACAAAGTCAAATAGCTGAGAAGAAAAACTATTCCCTGGGATAAACTGTTATCAGCTGAGTTCTGGTTTAAGAAGAGAAACAAAAAGAAAACAAAATTGTCTTGAAAAAGCTATTTTTCACAATGATACTGTAGTTTCTAACTTGATTGATCTTAAGGCTCTCTAGAAGGTTGCACTGGGGCCACTAATGGGTGCAGCAGTGAGTGGCTCTGCTGGGAGGGACAGCTGGGTCCTCACAGAGATCTGCTTTACTTTTGAGTGTGATCGACAGCCTTGGAAACAGAGGACTCAGTCTCCAGCTGATCTGGTGGCTGATTTTCCTGCTTTGTCCTTGGGAAGAAAAGAGAGAAATCCAGCTTCACTGGAGCAGGAAGAGAGGACAGGGCGTTGTGAAGGGAAACTCTGACTGCAATGTACTGAACAGCAGTGACCAGAGAAGGGAAGTCATCATGGCTTACAGTTTACAGACCAGGCAGTAATCTGTAAAGCATTTGTATATCCTTCAAAGGCCAAGGCGCCAGACAAATGTGACACCCAGTCAAGAGTACACATGGTGAAAATAATAAGGAAAGCAAGACACATAGTTTTGGTAACCTTATTTAATAACAATAACAACCTAAATTTCATCCTAAGAGCTTTGAGGCTCACCCTGCTCCTTTGTTTCTGAGCATTCTTGAGTGCAACTTTTAAAATCTCTTTGACTGATTCACTGCCTTCTATTTCAGGAAAGCCTTGAGAGGTGCTGCTAATGAAGACAAATGAAGGAAAGGGAACTAGGCCCCAGAGTATGAAATTTTGCTCATTAGCTTGTGCTTCCAATCGGCTGATTGATATTATTTGGATCTAGATGGGGTAATTAATGACAGGAAGTAATGCAGCAGGATATGAGTTGTGTGGAATGCACTTCAGTGAATCTACCTTTTATTATGTACCAGTTTATTTATGTGCACTATATTTGTTATGCCACTGCCTGATATAGTTACCACCTTCATTCGGAATTTCCTTAACTTAATTGTTTTCTTCATTCTTTTATGCTATTTTGGGAAATTTTTGTTTATGTTTCTGTATGTAATAATTTCCTAGGCTGTTTCTGGTAGCATGAGGATGCATTTTCATGGCCATAAGGAACATTTGTGAAACATGTGAAACATTTCTTAAAATAGCAATTGCCATTGAAATGAACTATACTTCCTTCCTCGTTCATTGGACAGGCTATCGGTATTGTCAGTAAATTAATGGTCACAAATCTCCTATGTACTCTCACTTGCATTATTCCTCAGTCCCAGAAGGAAATAAGCAAAATATGAAGTTTTTTATATTTTTTGGGTGGAGAGTGAGAGGGTATGCCAGAACTTTTTTAAGTGACACATCCTCCTCGGAAGGAAATTGACCTATAGTTCAAGCTAAGGATTTTTTAAATTAGTAAAATATCGCCGTGCCTTTGATTTAGCTTCTTGATGTGTGAATATAACCAAAGAAAAAGATGAGCTTAAAATACTGAGTGAGGTGAAATGACCCCTGGAAGGATTCTGTACATGTTGATGCATGTGAATAATTTTACACAAACTTACTGAGGTGATAAGAGAATACACTCAAGAAAAGTTATTGACCCAAATGTTTGTTTGAAGGATCAGGCTGTTGCTATGAGTATGAGTTACAGCTTGGGGCTGCATGGGAATCGTCTGTGTGTACCTCTCCAGATCACAGAATCACAGAATCACAGAA
>NW_010194074.1:2933-10895 GCF_000695765.1 Mesitornis unicolor | reverse complement strand
TATGAGGAGTGGTTGAGGGAGCTGGGTCTCTAGATTGGAAAAGGGGAGACTGAGAGGTGACCTCATTAATGTTTATAAATTTGTAAAGGGCGAGTGTCAGGAGGAAGAAGCCAGGCTCTTCTCTGTGATGTCCAATGACAGGACAAGGGGCAATGGCTGCAAGCTGGAACATAGGAGGTTCAACCTGAATACAAGGAAAAACTTTTTTACTGTAAGGGCACTGGACCAGGCTGCCCAGAGAGGTTGTGGAGTGTCATTTTCTGAAGACATTCAAAAGCTGCCTGGACACGTTCCTGTGCAACCTAGTCTAGGTGATCCTGCTCTGGCAGGGGGGGTTGGACTAGACGATCTTTTGAGGTCCCTTCCAACTCCTGAGATTCTGTGATTCTGTGATTCCGTAATAAGCTTTACTATTGTACTTGTTAATTAAATACTAAGTTACTAGAAAATAAAGTATGGAAAATAATTTTGTATTGTGGTATCAGATAGGTGGCCTAGCCAGCAATGTCTACCTCAAAATTCTGTGATCTTGTCAAACTGCACTTCCATTGTAGGTGGCATAGTTTAAAAGGAAATAAGAAATGTTTATAACTTCCCATGAACTGTCTGTTATCTCATGCAAATGAAGTTTAACTTGAAGTCCTAGCTCATGCCAGAGCAGAGCTTGTGCTGTAAACATGACTGTGCCAACTCATTAGAAGACTGGAATAGTTGTAAAAATGAATTAGCTCCATTATAAAGGAACAGAGTACAAATTTCTCCATATGCCCTCTTACGTGCTGGACACATGCTGAGCTGTCTTTTCTGCCAACACACAGATTATGTCTTTCCTATTAAGGACAGTTACTATGCTTTCTCCAAATGTTTGTCGACTGATGGCTGCTTGAGGGTACCCCACTGGGCTTGCCTCTCTTCAAACTATGAAGTGCTCCCTCTTTGCTCACTAATCACAATCTTGGACTGACTCATGCTACTCACCCTGTCAGCTGCACAGTAAAAGTTTGCTCTCAGGATCCCAAGTTTCTAAAACTACACTGGTTCTTTCTTAAAACCTTTTTAGAGCAGCTGCAACTCGTTTGGCGGTCTAAACAACTGAGTAACCTTCTTCGGATGTTTTTAGCCTGTAACTATCACTCTTCCCTTCCATGCAAGGCACTATACCACACTCCAAAGTACAGTCACATCCTACACTGGACACAGGGGAAGAGGTCAAGTCACATGGACCTTCCAGTTCCCTGGGAAAAAAAGCAGAAGATAGCTGCACCATAACACTTATGAAAGCAATGTTGTGAGACCTCTTCCAACCTTCTCTCACCATCAAAAATCAAAAAAAGAAATCAGAGCCTCACTACCTCAAATCTGTGACACTGCTAGGGGAGCAACCTCCTTCTGTGTTGTCCTAGAGAAGGTTTCTCCATGCTATGGGGTTGTGGCACAGGACCTGACCCACGGCACTGGACATTGCTGTGAAGGAAAGCTACTAGAACCTTTACGGGCACAAAGCAGTACTTAATTATCTTATGTATAGAACTGGGGAATTTATTTATTTGCTTCTGACAATAAATTTCTATTTAAATTTTTCTGTGAAAGCACTGAGTCCAGGGACAGCTACAGAGTGAAGCCCAGTGAAACAATAATAAAACAAAACTATTTTCAAAAGGAAAGCACAAATGACAAGAAGCATAAAAAACACAACTATGCTCAGTAGTTTTCTGGTTGTTCTAGAAATAATTTTCTGCACCAGAGTTTTTTACAGCTACATCTTGTTACCACTTGGACACAATGAACTTTGACAACAAGAAGAAAACAATAGCTTCGGAATACTTTTAGTAACAAAAGCTTTTATGTTTCCAACATAAAATAAAAACAGTTCAGAAATTTATGCCTTCAATCATCTGCTTATTTCTAAATGCACTTAAAGACACATGAATACTTGCCTTCTAATCCATACAACTGAGAAGCTATTACACACTTTCATCGTCTTGGTAATTTACAAAATTGAGTAAAATTTAGAATTACAGAATCATAGAATTATTTAGGTTGAAAGGGACCTCACAAGACCTACATTCAATCTCCTCCTCAAAGCAGGGTCACACTGAATTCTGGGATATGTTCAGTCAGGTCTGGAAAACTTCTAAGGTAGAAGCTGTAAGAAAAGTCACTATTCTTCATAGCAGTTCACATTATTTTTTGATTCTTGATAAATTATTTTTATTGGTGGCAATAGGAAGGTTATGAAGGCATTAAAATGTTTTCCCTAGCAAACATTATCTCGTCTCTCTCTGTCCTGTCTTACTTATCCTTATGTGTTTTTGTCCTCTATTCTGCTTATTTAGCTTTCTGTAATCCATCCCAATCTGGCCCTACATACTGGGAAGTATCAGGGTTTCCTAAGGTAGCCACTTGCTTGGTTTATACAGTACATGTGTGTCTCTCAAGGACTTGTGGATCTCAAGATAAGAATGGTTCATTGCAGCAGAATTGTTTCAGGGATGGGATGGGAATTCCTATCCCTCTCAGCCACCTAAAAAAATATGGAAGCACTTTGCCACAGGTGCCTGGTTCGGGCTCAGTGAGAACCGCCTTGTGGCCCTAAAATGGAATGAACCTTCACAGGAGCAGATCTTGAACACAGGGAGAAGTTAGACTGGCTATGGACAAATGGAGGAAGATTAGAAGATCTAGACAATAGCTTCCCAGAAGCAGCTAAAATTCTGCTGACGCTTTGTGGGGCTCATCCCACCCTGGAATTCAGCTGATTCCCTTCTAGACCACCACACAGTATTTCCCAAGCTCCCAATGACCTCTCCTACTCCCGTCTACTCCTTCAGAATTTATTCCAGCATGTCACAAAGCTGAGCTAGTTGCAGCTGCTATGAGTTAACTTGCCTTTTTGGTTTTGATAATGAAGTTTAATTTGGTCAAGTTCTAAACTCACAGAAGCAATAATAAAGAGTAAATACCATGACAGATAACGTCTTATATAATGTTAATTAATGTGTTGTTTTTTATCTATGTAGAATATTCTTTTTTTTGCAGTACGAAGGATTTTCTTTTCAATGTTTCCAGTGAGTTGTTGTTATTGCACCTGTTCTTTCAGCAGTTGTTTACTTTTTTTTTTAAAGCAACTATTTAATACACAACATTCATATTTTAAAAACAAGATATTGGGTGAAGCTTTCAGTCTCAGCAGCAAATAGAGGCATTCAACATCAAAGAAACACTGCCTTCCTGGAAGGGAAATGGTGAGCCTAAGATATTGATGGCAAGCATTAAATATTAAACATACTTCACCTATGACTGATCACAACAATCACCACTCAATTTATCCACAATATACTGGTTATTTTCACATAATGATGCTAATGGTATTACTCAAACATATCACAGAAGAACTTTGGTCACTTACATTAACTACCAAAGAAACAAATTTTTTTTTCTTTATTGGAATTCTAAGGAATTATAATGCAAGTACAGGAAAAAATCAATACATAAGAAGTCAGATATTTAATATGTTCTTAGCACTAGCAAATACTCTTAAATACAACACTCCATATAATTTTACAATATTATTAACTCTGTAAATAAAAACAAAACATATCTGTTCAGGTTTTTTTCCTCAGCTCTGTTCCAGTTTAAATATGTTACTTAACTTAGACAGCTCTGCCTGTCGAAGTATTCCTAAGCTGTTGGTTCTGGCACATACAATATGGTTTTTGTTTGAATTTGGTTGGTTGTTTTTTATTGTGCTACAGAATGTGAGATAAGACATTTTCTGGTGTCACTGTGAGCAACAGATGCATACAAATGCATTTTTGCAAGAAATCAACATTAAACACATCGCTGCTCACTTTAAATTTCACAGACAAAAAGGAATGAGAACATTTTATTAACTACCTTCACAGGAAGCAAACAGACCACATTGCATAATGCTTCCAGATTGGCCTCTTACAAATGAAAATGTCTCTGCTAGTCACTAAAGGCTATTTTTTTAATTCCACAAATGAAAACATTCCATATTTTTCATCAATATTTAGAAGCAAGAATATGAAATTTGTACCAGTTAACTACTACACTAAAACTTCAATGGGAGTGAAAAAGATCCTGATATTTTTCTTATCTTCAGTGTTAAGAAGAAAGGAAGAAAGAGTTGGGAAGGAAGTTGCAAGTAGTGAAAGCAATGAGCAAAGGAAAACAGATGGTAGGAAAATAAATGAAAGGAAGAGGAGGAAGGCTGGAGTGACGAGGAGAAAGAGTAGGAGAGCAAGCGCATGCTTAGGAAATAAGAGGTATTGACTGACCAGGAAACAGTATAAGTAAAAATAGATATGCTCTCTTGAAGAAACCATCTTTGCTGCTATATATTATTCATGACACCATAACAGAATAAAACAACAGCAAAAAATCTATTTACATACCTTGAAGTGCAAATTATTTGCATCAAATACCTAAGTTTATTGCTTTCTCTAAGTATCCATAATCTTTCTTAGAAACTGCTGGCCCCTAGCACACAAGCTCTAATGATGTGCCCACAATCTGCTTTACTACCAAAATTGCTTTTCTGGTCTCCCCAGTCCCGCAGAAATACAACTTTGTGGCATTGTACTCCCCAGATGGTTTGTGGAGGAGACAAAGATGTCCTGTACTCTCTGAAATACATTCCATTTTGACAAGTTATGCTCTCCCTCCACCTCACAATGCCCAAAATTAGTGTTTCCATTAGATTCAGTCATTCTAAATACTGAATCCTCTTTCAATCCAACCTGCATAACCAGCGTCTTTAGGGCCATAGTAGCTACATATAAGAAGTGCAGTCATATGTCATCCTACCTATCTGAGCCATCCATCACTAATGGCTGACAGAAGTCTCCACAACCACATAGGTGATTTTAAGCATTGCTGGAGCTTCCACTTTTGGGCTAGCCAGAAAAATGCAAAGAAAACATGCATAACCTCTATTGTAAAACCTGAAATCTATCCTCAAGGGAAAAAGAATTCCACGAGAAATATATATAAAATCCATTGTTATCAGCACTAAAAAAATTAATATAAATAAATCTTATGCAAAAAACATAAAGCAGGAAGTTGAGTATCAAGTTGAGTAACAAGTTCACTTGTTTAACTCTTATGTATTATAAAACATGCACAGATTGCAAATCATAAACCACAGTTTCAATTAGCTTATTTTTAGATAAACTAAAATTTTCCAGTATTATGGGAACTGTTGCATATTTGGGGGAACTATGTCACTACATTTATTTTACCTTAACTGTACTGCCATGTTAATTCCAGATTATAAAATTCAAATCTTTGTGGAAGGGAACAACCACTGTGATGTTTGTAGAACATCAGAGCTTACATTGAGAAATGAGGTTACACTTACCAAACCAATTGAATTAGATTAGATCACTACTAATAGTACCATTTCTTGAAGTACAATTAAGGGTTCAAAACTTTAAGTAGAAAAATACTTCTGTGGGGTTTTTTGGTTGTTTTTCTTTACCACATAAAAACGATCCGTAAGGTCATAAAATAGGGGAATATGTTACTCTTTCCTTAATCAACTCTAAGCTACACAGATTGTATAAATTCTTCTTTATCTCTCCTAGTTCTTTCAGAATTTTTTCCCTTGCAGTCATGTCCATCAATTCTGCCGAGAAGAAGAAATCAGAGACAGCTTCAGGCCAAATTGTCCATTTGGCCCAAATCCACATAAACACTTAGTTGATGTGTCCTCTATTAATGTCTTTTTGGAAACAAAAGATGAAGCATTATTCCAATCAAGGAATATGATACAACAAATCTTCACAGAACTCCTTAATATCGTCTGCTCTTCAGCAGAAGTGACCTTCCTGTAATATTCCACAATACTCACTTTTTATGTAACATAGCCTAACAACTACAGCATATGATCAGAAAGTGATGCTGAAGCAAGGATTCACTAACCCAAAGCACTGTACAAAGGATAATACCCTCTATAAGAAAGAAGTTCTGCATTCTAGAAAATGTTCTAAGGTTATTGTTCATATTTTAATATTGAGCATTAAATAAACGTAATTCACACCACATAACATAGTAAGACTTCTCCTTGATATCTTCAGAGTATTTGCACTACTTAAAAGAAAGCTGCCAAAGTACCACATTCTGAGAATACCATGATTACTCTATATCCATTTAATGTAGACTATGAACACGTATATGTGGCCCTACCCATTTTGCAACCAGACATACACCTTTTGTGGCTCATAGTACAGCATGCTTACAAATTATCCTGTGGCGCCAAACGATGGCTCACTGTGGAAGTTCTGTAGGTGAGAAAGAATGAATGGCTTATGTATTATTCTCCCCCAAACCAGGAGAAATAACCAATTGTATGATTCATTCATAGTTTAATTAGCACAATGTTTCCTTTTGAATGAAGTGTCTTAGGCAGTTTTTTCTGTTTCCAAGTTTTTTAAACCTTTGAGCAATTATGATACATATATGACTAGCATGGCTCAATTATTCCAAACCTAGTATATCTGACACAATGTATCGTTCACAATAACACAAACCCTTTGATCTGCAACATTTTGGGGTGATGCTTAGCTCTGTCATGAATTTTCCTATCCAATAAAACAAGATTAGCTTACTTTTAAATTAAGAAGTTGAATCCAGGTCATGTCAAACCATGGAAAGATGCATTTTTAGGGGCTTAGAACTTGTTTTTTCAAGAATGAAAATTTGAAAGTTAGATAATCTAGAAATATATAGCATGTTAACAATACTTACTTTATGGTGGCACTGAACAGTGAACTTAGCAGCTAGAAGCAGGAGGAATAAAAAACAGTACCACATTAATGAACCTACTGAGCACAAATTAGAAAATTTAGTACATTATTTTAGAAAAGATACATGAATTTACCATGGAAGAGATAACTAACAAGCCTAAGGGCTCCAGTGACACATTTTCTATGTAACTACTTACAGAAAATTTTCCATAAAAACCTGGAGATTTCAAAGCCAGTACAAGTGGAATGATACTTCTTGGTTTTGAAATTGTATTGCAACATTCCCTTTCAACATATTTTGGCTAGGACTTAGTTTGCTACTGCTTTATCATGTTTTACATTTAGATTCTGAGATAAAAACACTGTGGAGGAAATAACTTTTAGAAAAATATCGCTCAAGTGTTATCTTTTTTTAAGAAAATAAAGAACGGTTATAGATAAGTAAACTTAGGGATTGGATTTGAGCTTTTCTTTTATACAAGCTCTGATTCAAATACCATTAAAAAGTTATGCCATTTGATTTTAGTGGAATTTCATCAATGCCTTAGATTTGTACCTGAACTCTCTACTGAAGAGTAGGGTAGAGCAAATTCAAAGCAACAGCCATTTGACGTTCAATAAAAAGTTGTACCTGATGTTCAATATGTGATTTTCTTTCATGAAGAATACAGTAACATTTTACACTATGATTCCTCCCTGAGAATAGGAAAACATCCTTTATAGCTGACATTTTTCCCTCTCCCACTTCTTGTCCTGGCTTGGGCAGTTCAAATGGCTTACACTTGCTACAGTATGTTACTAAGTATTCTAGTCCTTGTGTAAAATGGTGATATTCATAGACCACTGACTCTCTTTTAAAAGCTGGTATTACAGTGACTCAGAACATTATCCATTGCTAGAGTGAAAATTATCTTGATGTATTTTATATGACCACTGGGAAGTAACAATGTTTTTATTAGCTTTTCCATAATGTCTATATTGGACTGAGTTTTAAGTAAACTTCTCTCCAAGGCTATGTTAATTGCTGTTCTGTCCCTGACAAAATCAGTACCAAGAGAGAGAAAAACAAGAAAAATACATTAGCAAATCTTGTTTGAATTTTGTTAAAAGACTTAACAGTTTTGGATACAATCACATCTTCTTCTTAGAAGAATGATGTTGTTAGAAAGACACAAATGAAGGGTGAAAACAA
>NW_010194074.1:0-2922 GCF_000695765.1 Mesitornis unicolor | reverse complement strand
GGAAAGAGATTAAGTAGTAAAAGAGTTTATATGCAACATGTAGGGACAGGGAATATTATATTACTAATGGAAGAAGGAAGTCAGCTCTCTTCGAGAAATCACTGTCACCATCTGCCCAGAAATGATATCTTTATGACTTCTTCTTCCCTTCTTTTCATGCTAATCTGTGCATTCCATTAGACCATTTCATTTTAAAATGCTGGAATCCGTTGTAAATCCTTGCACCTCATTCTCCGTTCTCTGCCTTGTTTTTAATAATATTAAAAAGTTGAATATGCAAAAGTTAATTGTTTTTATGATTAATAAGTCTCATTTTAAAAAAACAAAACAAAACAAAACAAACAGCTGGGCAGAAAAGACAGCTGCTATAAGCATCTCAGAAATCTTCAAGTGTGGGCTCAGGTACCACTAGATGCCAGAGAATCCACATATGAAAAAAAGATCTAGTAGAAAATAGTTGCAGTTGGCTGGAAATCCATTCATTCATCTCTGTTACTCATGTAATAGTCTTGTTCTTTTTGGACATGAGTCGTTCTTCCTAGTTTATCTTAATTTCAACAGAAGATGTTCTGCCAAATGAAGTACTGGATGCATCTGTGATATTACATCAATGGCACAAACCATTTTATAGTTCAAAAGCAGCATGAGTAACAATAGTGGCCCAGTAAGTTAAGGTGGGTAGCAATTAAAAATATTTTTAAAGGGTCAATCAGGATTTCTTAGGTAGTGATTAGATTTAAAGATGGGCAGACAGACTTGATCTAGACAGCACACGGAACAAAGAAGCAATGGGAAAAGGATGTGGATAAGCATCTGCAATGGTCAGTATCACGGAAGAGTTAAAACCCATCTGTCCTATCCTGTGTAAACTGATTCTATTCAGCATTACAGAGAGAGGACATTTAGAGTACCTAATGTAGTGTGCAAATTACCTGCTGAGGTTTTATTCAAATATGCAGTTTCTTTAATATCAGTTTGTAAATCTCAAAAGGGCCTATTCTTTTAGCGTCAGTATGATTTATACATGTGTACATAGCTGCATTGCAACTATCCCACAAGGTTAAAGAAGACTGTTTGCTGCAACAATCTTCAATACTTAAGCCAAGAATTCACTCCGTTTAAGATTATAGGCAACTGTATTGCTGGAAGATATTTCGGCATATCAAGACAGCCTCTGGAACAAACAGTTCCACATCCTTTCCTCTCCTCCCACCTCTACTTTTAGGACTTGTCACAGACAAAATACCATTATTTCCTGAGAGCTCTGCTGAAGAACAATGAGTAGCTATAAAAAATGATGAAAACAATGCAATCATAGGCAGGTTACTGGTTACACAAGGGTGAAAAAAATATATTGCTGATAAATTCATCATGTAACATAAGAAAAATGGAGAAAAAATACTTCAATAAAATAATAGCTTCTTAGCATCCAAGCTGTATTTGGAAGCAAGAGGGACAAGCCTACTTCCAGACAAAGTGTGTATGCTTTAGCTGCAATGAATAAAACAAAATAAGCTAATTCTAAAGAAGGGCCAGTATCTCCACCAAACCAAAAAGAATCAATGCAAAGCTTCCTCAAAATGTTGCTCCGATGATGAACTACCATTGGTTCATGATCTTAAAGTAGTCGTAACAGTTTATATTAGGCAAAGACCTTCCTACTGATTTTACAGGCTTTGGATCAAGCTCTGAATCACTCAACAACCTTAATTTAGCTTTTGCAAAACTACTTTCCAAGAAACTATTGTGATTCCAATTAAAACCAGAAGCCTTCGAACAGAGTGCGACTTTATGGGGGTTTACATATTTCTATAACAAACACCTTTATTATAATCTATGACTCACAGCTCTCTTTAGATGCAGGAAAGAATACAGCAAATTACCTGCAGAATCACTACTGTTCATGGTATGCAAACTATTCGGCAATGTGTCTTTTCCGTTGTCAAATCACACACTCATTTTAGCTTCTGAGTAGATTTGCAAACGTGAGCTGCCCACATAGATATATATTTGCAGGTATGGTTTCTTCAAACATTTATCTATAAGTAATTTTGACTGAACTACTCAAATGACTGTACACCTGCATGTGGCTGTGTGAAAGCTGACAGGATGAGCACGTGCATTTTTACAATGTGAGTTAAGTCTAAGATGTGATTAAGATGTTGAATAAAAACAATAATTATTAAAGCAATTAAAACATAAAACTTGAGTCAGCATTTTTCTGCTGTTCCCGATTCTCTTCCTGACTTGCTTTGCAATTCTGGGCAAGTAACTTAGCTCCTGATTCTGCAAATACTTTTACTTACGCCAAGTACCACAAAGAACTGTACGTAGGATAATGCAGCTTTATTTGCTTAAATTAACAAAACCTGGGTCTTCAGCTGTTCCTGTGACTACACATATTGCTAAGATCAACAGAATTATTCTGTAGTACTCCACTGCGGCTTTACAATACACCCAGTTTAAGAGCGCTTCTCTATCAGTACTAAGCGTCGCTGCTAGACAGGAGGAAAAAAAAAAAGGAAGGCAGAAAGACTAGGATCCCTACCCTGAGCAATTTCTCACAACAGCTTCACATCTGTTGCTCCCTTAGACTCAACCTTTTGTCTCCAAGCTTTTAACACTTACAGGAAGTAACTACCTGTGCCTGCATATCTGCTAGGATTTCAAGATACCACAGCAGCGAGACACTCCTGAGAAGGGATAAGAGACACAAAAAGGGAATGAACATAGTTCTAGGTCTTTGGGCTTCCCTGCCTGAGAAGGCAGAGATGGACGAGACGCTGTGACACAAATCCTGCCAGACGACGGCAGAAGTAACTCCGCTTATTCTGCATTCACAGCGGGCGCCGTGTTCTTCCCTCTGATGCGAGACTTGTCATCAACAGCTGAGCGTGAGAAGGCAGGCCGAGCCGCCTTACA
>NW_010194073.1:0-22950 GCF_000695765.1 Mesitornis unicolor | reverse complement strand
TTATTATTTTTTAATTTGATGCCTTTCTGCTTGGGTTCCTGCCGGAGCAACACGTATGTAGGTGTTTCCAAGGCATGTCTCCCACGCTGTATTTGAGCCACCAAGGGTTTAGTCATGCTGCTGGGAGATGCATTTTGTGTCCTGCTTCAGTGCTGTACCTGTCCTCTCTGCTCCTGGGGGAGCACTGGAAAAGAGGGAGATTGTCTGTTGAGGCATCAGTCCTGGTTGGCATTGTAGTCGTCAGCTTCAGGAGTGAGTTACAGCGTCATCTGGGACATCTTCAAAATTTCCAGACAAGGAAAGAAGTGCTGAAGCCACACTTGAATAGAGTTTAGTGAAGTGTTTTAGTTGGGTGTAATCCATGGGAATTAAGTCCACTGAAATGATCGTTGTAAGGAGCTTGCTTCGAGCGTGTTAAATCATCGTAATAGCTGTGTCTCCGTGGTTTCCTTGGGACGACAGCGTTTTGACTTCCCCTGACCTGCGCAGGGCTGTGTTCTGCACTAACAGTTCCCAAAGAGCGGCTGTAGTTTGAAAAATGACCGACTACAGAATGTCTTGGCCTCAGTGGATTTGTGTGGAAATCACAGAAGAGGTAACTGTAAATCATGGGCCTTTCCTGGCTGTCATTTTTGCAGCCCCTGCAGCAGAGCGGAGGACTGAATTTATTCCAGAGCGACTCTGAGATGATACAACAAATGGCAGCACATGTCATGCTTGTGAAGCTTTGGGTTTTTTCCTGGAGTTTTTACGGCACATTAGGCATTTTAAAATGTAGTTTAGCATGGCTTCTGACACAACCTAACTTGAGGTCATGTAACTTCTAAGCCTTGCTACAATCTCCCTTGTGGTTTTGTTAAACACAGTTTTAAAGAAACTAGTTTTATTGTAGTATGCAAATGTTTATATTTGTTCATTCTCACTATGAAATGTAAAAAGCATCTAGTGTTTGCATTTGGTCATTTATACATTTAAATAGTGTGTGGTTAAAATTTATGCAACATTCATAGAAACAGCAGAAAAACTATGTGAGGTGGAGTAAATGTAACAGAAATAGCAGTGCTAAATTCTTTTGTATCCCTGCCTTTTTTTTGTTATGAGGTACGCAATATAGAGCATTGAGTGCATTGTGCACATTTTCGCTTCTAGGAAAAAGTGGTTAATATCTTTTTCTTGGATAGAAAGCAATCACTGGAGTTACCAATGCAGAGAGAACAAAGTTCCACAAAAAGTTAATTTTTTTAGAGGAGCTATTTGGAGACTAAAATTAAGTCATCATTAGTAGAAAAATCAGTCACCAAATGTTAGCTTAAGAATGGGTTTGTAAAATAGTTGATATATTATAAAATACACTTTCCAAAAATTTGGACTCAGCTTTTGGAATGCTTCAAGCTCTCCCACCACTTTTTCCTGTTTGTTGTTATTGAGTTTTTTTGTTTCTTTGTTTTGGGTTTTTATGTTGTTTTTTTGTGTTGTTTTTTGGTTTGTTTTTGTTGTGCAAACATTGTTCCTTCATATTTTCTCAGCCTAGATAGTCCCTGTAATGGTACACAACGGAGACCAGAGAAAAGGACAGAACAAGTGATTTGGGGACGTTTTCTTCCTTTTTTTGGAACTTAAAACTTTTTATGATCCACGGGGATTTTTGTTTTGGTTTTGTGCTTGCTCATGTTTAGTAAAAGGGTGTTTGGAGGGTTCTGTGTTTCTGCATAAGACTTACATGGGCCATCGGGACCACAGAGCCTGCTGCCACTTTGAAAGTGCAATTGCCAATCCCTTTAGAGACTTGTCCCAGCAGCACATACAGGTGTTTCTCTAAGAAACATTTCAAAATTTGCGGGATAGGTGGCATGTGGTCTTCTGTGACACAGGTGACAGGAGCATCTAGACTAAAGTCTTCCCAGTTAGCTGGAGCTTAGAGCCTCAAAGTGAGCTGGCTCCTAAATGAGCCTAGGTACGCTCTCAAATTTGTGGGAGATAGGCAGACTGTTATTATGGTGGATGTACCTTAGGGCTGCCACCAAAGCTCCTTTTAAAAGTTTTTTTTTTTTCATTCTTTGCTTCCTGGTCTTATGTTCAACCAAGGCTGGTGATGGAATGTTCTAAAACATAACCTACGTTCCTTGGCTGAGGTTTTTCCCATCCAACAACTTCAACTGATGTGTAAGTCTCAATTCAATGATTGGTATTTGTAATTCTTGAAGTGTTTCATTTTAATAACATAATAAACACTGGAAATCCAAGAGGCCCTTATGTTGAATTCAGAAGAGAGCCTTATCTTGCAGCATTTTATCTGCTTTTCCATACTGATATTCTCATCTGAAAAAATGAACAAGTCATAAAAATATAATGCAGGAGAGGATCTCAAGAAGCCTTTATCTCATTTGCTCTCAACACATATTCTGGGGAAACATAAATATACTTGGACTATTACTAAGTGATACTTGTTTAAGCTGTTCTTTGTATACTGATTTAGTGACTAATTTCTGTACTTCGCCTTGCATGTCTGTACCAGACAGTGCTTGTTCCTCTTAACTTAGAAATATATTCACTGAAAATTAAAATAATTACATCTTATTTTCAGTGGCTGTGGAGATTGTGACCACTATCTCTGTAAAACTGTGTGTTTTCCAGACTGTGATAATAGATGTTATCTTGTGGTGATAGAACTTGCATCTATTTGACCTGTGTGGAAGCACATCTCTGCAAAGTGTTGAGGGAAATGCTGATAACATGCTGATTTGTGCAGTCAGATCACTACATTTACGAAATCCCTGTCATTAGAAGCATGAACAAATTTCTAGTTCAGTGAACATTTCTGTTGTAGGGTACGGTTCCTGTGTTGTGTCACCTGTTAAGGATGGCCTGGTATTCTGGAGCACGCTGGCATTTCTGTGCTGCTGAACTCCATCAATAGTTAGTGAACTGGTAAAGTTGCTTCCTTTGTGGTCCTGTCATCTGCTTTGGGACTGGCACAGGGTCAAATCGAGAATATGCCAAGGTTAAGTGGCCTGGGCACAGTATAGATGGCTAGCTATTTGATGAGAGTTTCAATGCTTTTCAGCTCTATCATGGCTTTATTCTTGAGGTCTGGCTTCCCAACAGTAGCAGGTCAGTGTCTGTAGATTCTAAGTGTTTCTGGGCTGTACCTCTGCTTTGCACAACGAAGGAGGCAGGACCCCTGACTGAACAAAACTGGTATGTTACAAGGTGAGAGTAGGACACAAGTTATGGTACAAATACTGGTGAAAGAATTTTTGTTTCTCATTTACTTTTGAACTGTGATGAAAGAGGGTTTATGCCTCTATGTAGTTTCAAATGGGGAACAATCAGTGGTGGTTTGAGGGCTTGAAGATGTACACAGAGACCTTTGCTGAGGTTTGGCCACCTTTGTGCTGTGCTTTTTGAGACAGTTGATCAACACAGAAGCATTGGGGGAAGTGGTGTCTCTGATGTCATTTGAAAGATTGCAGTACCTGATCCCAATGATCTGCAGCCACTGCTTGGATTAGTCTCAGCAGATCCCAAGGGATCTGATGTTTGAGTGGTGTGCTTGGAGCTTAAGGCAGGCACGCACACACAGGTAATCCTCCAACTGGTGCACCAGAATGCTGTAACCCCAGCATTTATGGGGTGGATATGCTGAAGTTTTTTTTTAATAAGAGGAATTTGTTTCCTTTTTCTTGCACACCATTGTGGACTCCTGTGCCAGCTTCACCACCTTCAGTTGTGGATAGTCTGGTTGGGTGCTTGTTGCCCAATATTTAAATCTTGATATCAGGCAGAAGTGTTCTTTGTAGATGTGCACCCATACAGCAGGAGCAAGAAAACTCACCTTCCTTTTCCCTTGCTTTTCACCCTCTGTACCTGGCAGTAAAGTCTGCCCTTTTCTGTGCTTTTTGTACCTGTATACAAATAACTTTGCTGCCAGGAGCTGTTCAACACCTGTCTGTGTCATCAAAAGACTAGCCATGGATCACATTTGGGAATGGTCAGTGCCAGTGACAGGTTTCCCACTAGCATCTTGCTGCCTTTTGATCCCTGAGATAGCCGGAGGTGGGACTCTTCCAGGTAGTGAGAAACAGGGTATGGCAGTAGGCCCATGGGACGTTGATGTGTGTGGCATCACTTTCACTTGTAGAGATGGAAGGCCGTATGATGGAAATCCTTCCAGGAGCCGGTGATACTTTAATCAAACAACCTATGATTCATTGTCTTTATTTTTAATTGTGATTGTAAGCCGCTTCTGTTCCCTCTGACTCTGAGGGGTTTGCTGGTCATTTCCTTGGGATTTTCAGCAGTGAGTATTTAGACAGGGCATCATCACTCCCATCATTTAACCTCCGTAGTCTCTGACTGAGCCTTTCTGCATATGAGGTCACAAGGTGGCCTTCAGTAAAGCACAAACATTTAGTGTGTGTGTAGGAGTGAAGTCCTGGAGCTACAGATCCAAGCTTCTCAGTGTGTATTACAGCTTTTCACAGTAGGGGAATGGCTTATATTTAACTCAGAGGATTTTTTAAAATATATTATTTCCCTCTCCGCCCCTTGAAAGTTAACTTGAAAACCTTTGCTCTGTGGTCATTTAGGGCTTTCTAGTGGTCATGTGTTTTCATTTGCTCTAACAGTTGATAGCAATTGACTCTGGGCACTAGAAAGTCCTGGAACATTTACTGAACTGTATCCTTGCTTGAAATAGCCTGGAGACTCAGGGCTTTCTGTTGGAATTCTTTTAAAAGGACTCCAAAGAACTTTGGAGCATCTTCAGTGGGGCCTACCTCTGTTTGAGACAGTTTGAGAGTTACTAAACTGTCTTTTACAGCATACAGGGAAAAAAATCTTTGCTTTTGTGTCATGAATTGACGGGAAGTATTTACATGTAGGTTGTAATCTGAGCAAAGGGATTCACCCCCACATAGTTATGTATGGGTGGTTGATCAGCAACACGGTTACCTGTAACTGGTCAGAGCCTGATTTTTCTTGGAGGTTCACCATGAAAGGATAGAAGCTAATAGTTGCAAGATGGGACATGCAAAATTCTGATTAAAAATAAAAATTCACAGTGAGGGTCGTTAAGCACTGGAGCAGATGCCCATGTAGGACGTGAAGTGCTCGTCCTTGGAGTTGTTGAAAACTTGGTTGGACAAGGTCCTGAGCAAAACTAGATCCAACTTTGAAGCTTACCCTGCTTTGAGCAGGAAAGTGGACTGAATAACGTCCAGAGGATCCCTTCCGACCTCAATTTTTCCATTATTATAATTTCAGCTCCCATCTGCTTTGTGGTGTTTTGCAGAGTAACTTGACTATGCCTCAACCAGCCCTTCCATCTCAGGGTGTAGGAGCAGGTTCGGTGCAGGATGTATAACTGTGGAGGAGCAGAGCTTGGACAGATTTTAGTATTGGAGTTTATTCTGAGCTGGGGTTGAGGCCTTGTGTTTTGTAGATTGGTTATGAACCAGTAATGGTTTGGACTGGGGAAATTGGTACCCACATCTGGAAAGCATATGGTGTGCAGAGCAGCTGTAGCAGGTATTGCGCTCAGAGCCTGGAAAATTAGTGTATCTACTCAGCAGGATGATGGTTTCATTCATGGCGTTTTCCCTCAAGAGAAATAGTTTCCTGAGGAGTGTATTTCCTCCTTTGCTTGCGTTTCTGTTTCTTAGAAGAAAAAGTGAAAGCTTTCATTAAAGAAGAGGTAGGTAAGCCTGGGTGTGCGTGGTTTGTCTCATGGCTGGAAGCAGCTGCACTAGTTGATCTTTACCACTGCTGGTTGTATCTGAGAACAGACTAAGGTTTGGTTTAGTCTCTTTTACAGGTTTTAAGACTTACGTTTCCCTGTGCTTCCCTCTGTTTCACCTTCACTAGATAAACCCTTAGAAATTTGACTTTTCTAATTGTTTCAAAATTTTTATTGGTCTCTTCTACACACTTTCAAATCTGTCTTTTTGGGTTTTTTTTTTGTTTGGGGTATTTTTTTTTTCCATTTAAGCCTCAGCCAAAAATGAGGAAGGGAGGGAGAAAGGGGGGGTGGGGTTTGAACTAGTGTATTTTTACATGGTTATGTGTTTAATTATTGTTGGTTTTGAAAATGTTAGTCAGATAATATGTTTAGTATTTTCACCCTCTCCCAGGTTCACCATACAAAGAGATGATTTAGCAGTCAGCAGGTTTAAGGGGTGGGATGCCTGACAGAGGGGCAATAGTGAGTAAATAGAGTCAGAGGATTTTGGAATGTCCTAAAGAAAACCTGCCATTGATAGTGTAAACCTTTTAATTAAGACATTAGTTAACCTTCCAGCCCCTTAGCTCTCAAACACTTGTTTCTCCTTGCTGAGATGGGAAGGGTGGGTCTCTATATGAAGAGGTAGAAATTTGCAGCTGAAAGGAGAGGTGCCTTCAGTGGGACCGCTAATTGCATGGGCTGGGAAAAGCTTGCCTTGGATACTTCTGCATGCTAGGAATTTGTATCTTAACACTTAGAAAAAGAACAGCTTTCCTCTCTATATGAACTATCCCCTTCCTCGATTATGAGAGTACAATGCTTAAAAGAAAAGAAAGTTGATCACTGGTTGTATTTTAATGTTGAGGGCTGGGGTTTTTTATGTGATCTATTTCAGTACTCTCTGAGGCATGTATTTCAGATGGTCTGCATTTAAAGAACTGAAAGATTGATTGGGTCACTTTAAGCATATTAACTAAGGTTAAAATACCTTGAATCATTCACTAGGTACTTAATGTACTTCATAAGTGTTAGTTTCTAAAAATTCAGAAAATATTATCAAAAGGCCATATATGTTCAAACACAAAACCATATCTAAAGCTATATCTTCACTATATTGCTTTTTATGTACTATCCTACCTTTGTATGAGATACTTCATATTGCAGCCATGCCTGAAGGTCTGCTATTAGGCATTACCTACACAAATATTTCAGGTGTTGCTGTAGTTGACAGGTTTGCAGTTGGCAGGTTAAAAACGCGTGATACATTTAGTGTGAATAAGCTCTTGATCTTCCCTTAATGTGGAAGAGGATGTCAAAATGCTGCTTGTCCTTTGGGCAGTGTGGCAGCAGACAGACGTTGGCCTGTGCAGGAGCTGAGAGGTCTTTGGTCTGGCAGTGGCGAGGACATGGATGCAGTCTCTTAGGCAGTCAGATGCTCGCTGCATCAACCTCTTGAGGAGAAAGTGTGCATCCCTACTGCCCTGACAACCAGACCGCATGTTTGCCTTGGCTGCTTGGCCATGCTTTCTGATCTTAAATGGGTCAAGCTTGGTGTTTATAGGAGAAGGGATTGAAAGCTGTTCCTATATCCTGCGGAGTGAGATGATGTGCGCTCCTTGGCTGCTGCTAATGGTGGAGAGGAGTGCACAGGCTCCTTGTTATCTTTTGGCACCTTTTGCCACCTTTACTCTGCCCTTTTGCCACTGGCTTGAGTTAAATCCCATTGTCACTTAAGAGATTGCATTCAGAAAAGAGGTATCTGAGGAGCTGTGGCATGACCACATATTATAGTCTGTGAGATACTGTTAGTTTAGGCTTCTTTGTGGGAGTAGCATTACATAAACTAAAAATATATGGATGTGTGTATTATACTCGGTGAAATTTTGTATTTCAATCTATACTAGTTGATCTGCATCCACCTGCAAACCTAGTTTTTGCCTTATCCCCTTTATGCTCTCATAACGGTGCTAATGATGTATCAAATCCATGTGTTTGAGACAAATGAAATACCCCATATGCCTACTTTTACCAGTCAGTCATAATCTATCTGAAGCTACAGATTGATTAGATGCTAGTGCCTCGAGTAAGAAAAACCTTGCACCATGGAGAAGAAAGGTTTTAATTTTAACACTGTATTTCCTATACTCATTTTCTTCATAGAACTGACTTTGCCCAAGTTGTACTTGCTAAGTAAATAATTCATGATCTGTAGTCAACAGGTAATGCCACAAAATTCTGCTTGGTTCCCTTCTGGTTTAGGTTGCATGAGGTAGAAAATTAAATGTACATAATGTATTATTCTCCTGATTTTTTTTTTAATGTTGCATGTTTTCATACATTAAAATGCATTATTCTTTTAGGAAGCTGCTCTAGGAAAACTTCCAAGAATTCCCATGACAGTTGGGTATTGCAGACTATGCAAGGTGCCTGAATCCAGGGATCTCAAGAGCTGACACAAATATGAAGATTTCCAAATTCCATGTAGCATTTCAAATTAAGAGTTCCCAGGTGTTCTATTTGTTCTGTTGCCCTTGAAGGAGCTCGATGCTTTGAAGCGTTTGTTTCTATTGTTCAATAGCATTTTCAGCTTTATACAGCAGCTAACCTTATTAAGCCTCTTTTCAGTTCTTTGGCTTTGTGAATCTTAAAACCACAGGAGATTCCACATCATCTGCTTTTAAAGTTTATGATGTGCTTTTTGTATTTGGGGTGCATATTTCAAATTCCTCTCACACTGAGTTATTTGAGAAGTAGCAAGATAACTGAGTGACACAGACCTTTACCAATTCTGTATTTTGAAGTCATTTTAGCTAGAAGCTTTCTTGGGAACAGTCTTGCAGTTTCAAAGCAAGTTTAGGAATTCCTTTTTCACCTTTGTTTGCCATGGCAACAGACTGTATGTGGTTTAATCCATCCTGTAAAATATTCTGGTTTGCCTGCCTTGTACAGTTACTTCCACTGTCTTTGCTTTTTGTTTCCTTGGCTCTAAAGAATGTTTCTTATTTATTGATTGCAGCTTATAAAATTTGCATAGAATCTGTTGTAAATAGTAGGAGAAAAGTACTGCTGGCTAGGGGGAAGCAGCAGTCTTTTACAGTGTCTAATTTTGTTTTTTTGTGGGGTGTTGGGTTTTGGTTTTTATTTTGTTTTATTTTAAGTCTGTGTTATATCCTACTAACGAGTGGAGACTTTCACACCCCCCGCCACATTCATAGGATCTAACACCACTTATTTCTGCAGGAAGTGTGGCACAGTAGGAGCAGATTTGTAGAGTATAACTGTTGAGGACGTGATAGCCACACAATACATAAATGGGCTAGCCATAATCTGGTCCCATGGACTGAAAGGTGACTGCTGGTTTAAGTGCACTGGTTTCATGTCTGGAGCACGCTTCAAAGGTTATTTTCATCTGAAAGAATCAAATGTACTCACTGAATACTGTGTAGTTTGAGTTACAGAGGACTGTCCAGAAGAGCAGGCTCCTGATCCAAACTAAGACATTAACTCTGACACATCCTGCATCTATTGCAATGTAACCTATAGAGCCATGGAGCTTTTGATGTAAATTGAACTTGCTCCTACTTTAAGTGCTGAAAGTCTGCAGTTTGTCAGGCTGTGTCAGTCAAGATAGTGACCACCAAGTACAAATAAGGTTTTTGATGTAAAATCCAAACTAATGATAGCTCATTAGTGGCTCTAGCTTAAAACGGCTCTAGTTTAAAGGAACAAAATAAGACACTTCAATTGCAATTTATTTGATGCTCTTTAGCCACTAGCAATGTTTGACTAATTCCGTAGGAGTCAAAGTTTTGAAATTGTGGTGGTTTTTGATAGCTTGAAGTAAAGCTTTTCAGTTTAATGTGTAAGCTATGTACAATAAAATGGCACTAAATTTCATTCTAGAATTCACTAGGCAGTTGTCCCTAGCAACATAACATAATTAATTGCAGAATTATATATTCCTAGAGCTAAAAGATTAAATAACAAAACTGTTATACTAAAAGAGTACTTGGATCTGTTTATATGCTAACTTTTGGAAACGTTTTCTGATGGTTGCAGGCAGCAGTATGGACCTGTTTGAAGATGTATCAGATGGTGAAGTGGATCATGCTTTCTTTGACAGTGATTTCGAGGAAGATAAAAAGAAAGCTGAAGAAAAAGGTGAATGTATAGAGAAAGGAAGTACAGACACAGCTCTTGCAGACCCTGATTTGGTTTCTAATTCAAAAGATGCGAAGTGTTGTGAGGAGGAAAGTGAAGAAAAGCAGAAAGATTTGCAGAAGGATCAGTCCCTAGAAAGTGGTGCAGATCATCTTGAAGATGCATCGCTTTCTCCAGTTGTGGAGAATGCAGGTACATCTGGAGTGACATCTGCAGCAAGCAGGGGAGCACAGGAGAATGTTCCTGCTGGAATCCCCAAAATAGTTAAAGAAGGTGAAGAAGATTATTACACAGATGAAGAAGATAGTAGTGACGATGGCAAAAACCAGAAGGTTAGGCCAAAGTCAGCTAAGCAGTCAAACAACGTAAAAAAGGCTAGCAAAAAATATACTAATATCAGCTCCTCCTCCTCTTCCTCTTCCTCTTCCTCCTCGTCCTCATCCTCAAGCTCAGATACAGATTGTTCTGATACGGATTCTGATAGCTCTTTATCGGATTCATCTCATTCTTCCTCAAAAAGGAATGCTCTTCTGTCTCCAAAATTCAAGTCAGCAATTAAATTAGCAGAAGGAAAACCAAAGCTTGGGGACTACTTGGAGGAGTCTGAAGACACAGTGACAGATGTCACACCTCTGTCAACTCCGGACATCAGTCCTATCCAGTCTTTTGAACTTGCAGCATCAAATGATAAGAAACTAAAAGTGAAAAGACAGGAAAATGTGAACCAAGAATTATATGGTAATTTTGAAGCATTTAAGTACAAAATAAAAGTTGTAAAACCTGCATGGCTGGGAATTCCAATCTTATATCTGTATTTTTTTCATTAGATTCTGAGTTTGATCGCAGATATAATCGAAAAGTCCTGCATGATGCCATGGATCTGAATCAGCTTTTGAAAGGTGACTTCTAAATTTTCTCTTTACAAAATATGACATCGGTACTTTGTTGAGAACAATTGGTTTCTAATAGAAGATATTGAGGTTTTAATGTGCCACATGTGTTTTAAGAACTGGTTTGTGATTAAGCTGTGTTGATCTAATGCTTTGAATTCTTACTTATGTAAATAGTGGTGATTCTGCAGTGGAAAGAAGCAGCTTGTGTATGAGCATGTGTTGGTATGTGCGTATACCTAGAAGTATGATACACAGATGGGGTGAATTGTTGAATAAGATTTGGTATATTAACAAACTGAATAATAAATTTGCACATGTATTTTGAGAAATCAAGGTTTACTGGGCTGTGCCACAATTTAAAGTCTAAATTAAAACACCAGCCTTTCTGATAAAATGCTGGCATATTGACCTTCAAAATTGAAAGGCCATCCAAAACTGCATTGCATATTCATATATTTGAACTTCTGTTACCTCTTTGAAACAGAGTTGTTTGAAATTCTTTTTCTGAACTAAGCATCTGCCTTCTAAAACACCATGAAGTTGAGTAAGACAACAGATAATCTGTACTAAACCTTGAGTGGTTGCTTCTTGCCAGTAGATGTAGTAAATTTTAATAATGAAGTCTCAGAGAGATAACTTGGTATCTCTTTCACTGCATTTATTGCAAAACTTCATTGTATGGGGTGAGAATGCAGTGGATTATCTCAAATCCGTATTTTAAGGTCTACATAGTGCTTTTGTGCTTGTTTTCATGGCCCAGAGTTTTCAGGAGTAAAACCTATAAAATAGGAGGCTTGGCTCAAGAAATCTGTGGATCTCAGGTGAGGAAAGCTGCTCAGTGTCTACATTGGGTACATCTCAGCCAGGTTTGCTGTATTGCAGTAGATATGGCATGACTAAACTTGCATGTGTCATCTTTCTTCGCTTTGTACCTTGCCAGAGTAAGCCTACAGTAAGTAAGAATTCAAAATACGTTGTATGCATCTTTTAATTTTCCCGTGAGTAGAAATGAGGACTTTACTTGTATGGAAATTTTTTGGTAAGAAAAAACAACAATTGGAAATTGTTGGTAAGAAAAGCAGAGCTAGCAATCAAGAAAGGTAGAGCTGAATCTCATTGCTGACAGTCCTTGTGCTCCAGGAACTCTTGCATACTAGAAAAGACTCCAACCACTTGTCAAAATATGTCATTAGAAGAGTTGTTGCTAAGCAATTGAAATTATGATGCCCTACATCTTTATTTGTCCTCCGGTGGCAAGAAGGTATTTAATAACTAGTGATTATGGAAGGATTCATCTCATCCCTAAAACAAATGGGTATTATAGCTCAGAATAAGTATTCTCAGAGATGGATCTCTGTTAGGAGGGGGGCAGTTTTTTCCCAAAACTGAAAAACAATTTTAAATAACAGTAATAAAGATTGAGTATTAAGAAGCAGAATTCATATAGTCTGGCAGCCAGTGTTCCTGATTAACATGCATATTACTCCCAAGTGCCTCTCTAAATTGGCACGTGCAACATAGCTTAATTACTTTGCGTATTTTAGAGTTTAAATGAGGTAGGATTATTAATGGTGGAAAGTAACTGGTCTGGGAAAGCAGGAGTTAATCTTATTGCTTCCAGGTTTTTCTATACATACTTAAAAAAAAAAACAAAAAGTGCAAATCGTTCCCCCTTCGCAAGTCTGCATGACATGTTCATCAGAACTGCATAGGCATAAACACTGCTTTGAGTAAGAACAGTATAATGCCAGACCTCAGTGCATGAAAGAGTTGTTAAATGATCATCAGGATGTCTTAAGTTTGGTTTTAAAGTGTAATACTCTTCTAGTAATCTATACCAATGAAGCATTTAAATTTTTTGTCAAATATGCATGTAATATATCTGGGCATAAGCATTTACAGCAGTTATGCAAGTTTAATTGCCCAAGGTCCTCAGAAACTTGCAGAACTTCAGTGTGATCTGTCACTGTGTTGTTTCTAGGGGCTGTGCATTTTGTACAGTTCTACGCATTGGCAGCGTGAACATTTGGAATCACTGCAATCTCTGATCTTAAAAAGAATCATGAGAACAAAGGAAGGAAAGAAATCTGTTAAAAGTGCATCATATTAAAAGAATGAGTTTTGGACTGGAACAAGTGTGGTTATTAAGCAGTGAGGTCGTTGATGTATCTTAGAATTAATTTGAAGCATTTAGAAAAAATGTTGCAATTAAATTAAAAATGAGCTGAGTTTTTCCTCTATATTACATGTCATTGATACGTATTTGTACTCATATTGCAAACTATTCATTTTTATAAGCATTTGAAAAATCATATTTAGATTTGAAAAATTTGTTGTGTCCTTACTTCTAAAGCTATTCTTGGTCTTGATAGAAGCCACATTTTAAGTTATGATACTGTGAATAATCTCACAAATAACAATTTTAGTTGGAAATCTCATAGTCTCTATGCTGTATATTGCGCTTTGAATGCTTTGTAGGTGAGTATTGCTGTGCAGCTTTATTGCAGATTCTAAAAATATTCTTCAGTGGCTAGAGCTCTGAACAAGAGATCGATGAAGATGCATGATAACACTTAGTTACTCCATCTGAAAGTTGTCATTTTATATGTGCTGTTACTGAAGTGAGCATTACCAGGTACTGCAGCTTGCTGTCCAGCCTCTGTTTGCCATATGGAAAGTAACTGAACTAGTTTTAGCCAAAATGGCGCAAATCTACTTGGTAACAGTAGCTGGGGCAAAGAAAAGATTGTGCTTGAAAATGGGAGAGGCAAATGTTGTCAAAGGCAAATAAAGCATGGGAATGTAGTCCTTATATTGGCATTTATTAGATGGGAGTCCAGACCCCTTTCAAAGGGAAAAGAAGTACAGTAAAATGTGCAGTTTCCAGAACCTGCAGGTTGTATGGCTGTATTGGCATGGTTTTGCCTACACACTGATGGAGGGGCATGTGAAAGCAGAGCACTCTTGAGCATGAAAAAAGACAGATAAATGTATGCAGTGAAGTCATGGCGGAGCCTTGGTGTCTGTAAGCTGCCGTGTTATGGCTTGGGGTGCGCACTCAGTGTTCCAGCAGTGGGAATGCTACCGCTAGAAACGGCAGGCCACAGTGAAAGCAGAGGTGGTGCAGGGTGAACTTGGGACTTCTTGGATTGATCTCTGTTGCTTGTTTCCAAATCAGTCCCATGGCAGTGTCAGGTGCTCAGTTCAGAGAGGCTTGGAGTTGAGGTGGAGGGAGCACCTCTCTGCAACACCCTCCCTGAGGAGCAGAGCCTCTCCACTCGTACTGAAGCCCTGTGGCTGCGCAGCCTGGAGTACTAAAACGAGCCTGGGTCATGTTATAATCGAGGTCCACCTGCATCATGTTGTTCAGGTTACTGGACTTAGTGATAACTTATTAATTATCCCCGCAATGTGCATAAAAATTCTTGGGTTTATCTGGTTTGGTAGCTGTGAACTGCTGAATTAATTGTTCTTGGTAGTGGTTTTACTTCTGTTCTGTTTGGGTGCCATGCTTATTTCCAATGTTTATAAATGCTAAATATATGACACTTGAATCCTCTCATTTTTAGAGACGTGTAAGCCTCCTAAACATAGACTTCTATTATTTTGTTACAATGACTGATGTCCTGTAGCTGTTGTCGTTACGTTATATGACTATAAGGACTATGGCAGCACTGTGGAGTCAAACAGCCACACTACTCAGGAATTTAAATATGTTATCAGTGTGGCCAAGAACACAGGTACTCACAGTTTCAGTTACTCAAGCTTAGTAGGGTTTATATTTTATAGACCTCTTCTCACTCTTTATCTTTTTTTTTTTTTTTTTTACTACCTGTGCGGCAAAAAATACAAGTGTAATTATAATTTTTTTCAGGTCAGAATACAATCCTTCAGTTGTTTCATGATGTTATACAGATTTTTGTATGTAATTCTTTTGTGAGTCAATGCTATTTCTACTTTGCTCTAAAGCTTAAAGATCTTTCAGAAAATTAAAATAATAACTAACTCAGAGCAATATTCAAAACTCATAATAATGAATGTTAGAGTTATCTCCTCTGCTGTACTCTTGAGTAATCTGAACACAAAAAGAGAATTAAATACACCAATGCAAAGAAATAGATTATCAAAAATTGATTTGGAAAGCTGGGAATAAAAATTTGATATTTTTTTCCCCGATGTTGTTTTGCTTAATTCTATGCCTTGATTCAGTGTCCCAAATAATTTTAGTTGAGGTTATGCAGATGAAGAGATGGGTTAAGCATATGTGTGTGAATTAAAGCACTCACCTGTTTCCATCCCATTATGCTACAGACTTGCTCTCTGTCTTTAAATAAGTCTCTTGATTTCTGTAGTTCAGAACACAGAGTTGTATGCTAAAAATGCTGCCTATGTCTTTATCTGCATTTGCTGTCTATCAATACAGTAGTAATGGGATTGCACAAGGTATGCATAGTGCTGAAGATTTTAGCACTTTGTGTTTTTTTTCTCAGTAAAATGGGGTTGATACCTGCTTATTTTACAGCAGTATCTGTGAGAATTAGTCTGTAAATCTGTGGTATTAGCTATTATTAACTTGAGGAGGTGGTGTGATGGGGTAAGTAGGATAATGGGCCACAGACTGAAGACCGGAATTGTATCCTTGAAGCTCTCACTGACCTATTTGCTCTCTGATAAGTCTTCCTGCCTCTTCTGTGCCTTCGGTTTTCTATACAAAATAGTTAGCGCTTACATGGTGAAAAGCACTGCGATATAAATGTTGTGATTATTATGACAGTAAAAGCTCTGTATGTTTTTTAATAAAAGCTATTGTACAAAACTAAGTAGCAGCTTCAAATGTGAGCATGTAGCATTTGCCTTAACTTTTTTTTTTTGCTATAATTTGTCACTTGTGAAATAGAAGTTTTTTGGATTAAGTTTTGGGTTTTTTTTTATTACTGAAATTTCTCCTCTTAGGGATATGTTACCTGTGTGCTCATTCATGCTGAACTACTGTATTTGTAGAATAACTGGTAAAATATATATAAAGTAGACTCTTAAATATATACCTAAACACCCATACTCTACAGTTGAACTAAACATGTATAGCTTTTTCACTAAGTTTTGTTTAGTTCGTGTGTTCATAGTTTGAACTTATTATATGTGTGTGTGTATATATATACATATGCATATTTTTTCACAGGTCTAGTAACTGATGTTGAGGTGGAAGAGTAATTATTAGCTTATTCTTACATTTAGAGCTTGAAAACAGATAGAAAATCTTAAAGATTGTAAAGAGATCTAGAGTTTCCTAACATCCTTAAGAAAATACTTAATCTGGGGGGGAATTCTGCACCTATAATGTATCTGTTGTCTTTCTCATGATATCAAGAAATAGCTGGCAGCCCTAGTTAAGCATAAATTTTTCAAGAGGAGAATTTATACTTGAAATGCACATTCTCCTTAATAAACCATCAAATCACAAATTCTCCAAAATCCTTTTTAAAGAGTTTTGTGACATGAAACAATGGATATTCTAGGAAATATCTGTTTAGAGGTACTAGAGGGAAATAGTTTTAGGTTGAAACTATTAGCCATTGATGAAGAACTCTGATTTAATCCTTTTGTATTTTCCGAATGCTTTATAGATGTGGTAGCGGAGCAGTGTAAAGCAAAATGCCAGGCAAACTCAAAAGTGGAAGCATTGAAGCAACTTAATGCATTTTCCTCTACTGGGATTGCAACAGATACACTGAAAAATGCATGATTTTAATTTTAGCCTTAATGCCATTAAGACAGCTGTATCATTCTGTCCTAATGCATTTGACTTGCTAATTATTATTTGTATTTTATATAAGGTTTGACCTTTCTCACTCTGCAAGGTCATTTCAATGGTTACAAATTGAAAGCAATAAACAGCTTGTTTATTGCTTAAAAGAAAGTCAGGTGTCTCTCCATGGAAACCAGCTTTCATAGAAATCCTGTGAATGCCAGAGAATTTTCTTTTCCTGCTTACCAGTAAATGAGCAGTAGAAGTACACACTGTGCAGGTCTTTATGCAAATGTGTGTGTATCCCCCTCCCACAAATCAGTGATCTATGGTCTGGCTGATAATGAAGTGATAAGTAGGGATTTAGTTAAATTGCTCATTACCTACTGGTAGGGTATGAAGCTACGGGTAATCATATTTAATTGTTCCAAGACTTACAAATTCTTTAGAACCTTAAACTGTAGTGTTGCCTCATGTTGTCACTTGCCACTGCAAAAATAGTCAGATAAACCATACAAACCCTTCTGCATTGTGATTAAAGAGGAGTATGGGTGCGTTGTTGAATAAATCGTTGAAATAATTTGGAAACTCAAATGTTTGAGTTATGTAACACTATGTACTTGAAATACGCAGTAACATTTAGAACTGCTGATTAGCGATCCTCTTTCACTAGGTGACACAGTTTGCATTCTGTTGCTTGTCTTTTTTTCTACTGAACTTTAAACTCTCCTGTCGCACAGCTCCTAAGGAGATCAATGTTGCATTTGCAGTGGTTTAGAAAAAGGTTATCTATGGATTGTCTTCAGTTGGTTACAGTTTGTTTTAAAAGTGGCATTTGCAACTTAAATCTTCCTTAACATAGACATTAACTAAGTAAAACACAACTCAAATTTATTTATATATCAGCTTGAACAACAAACTAACTACTTTTAATGTGTTATCTGATCCAATGCTTTGCTGTATTGTAGCAGTGTTGCTGCAAAGAGCTACTTGTGCAGTTTCAAATGTGGTTTTCCTTAGGTCATACGGAAGGCTAACTATAAAAACATCAGTTGGGGAACTAGTGCGGAACTAGTGAGTTTTAGGTTGATCTTTTCACCCCATCCCCTTGAAGAAAACTTGCTGCTGCACGTGTATGGGTCTGAACTTTCGGTGCAAAATTAATGAGTCTTCTGTAATTCAACAGCATATCAAGGGATTAGTTACTGATTTTTGGCAGTCTTCTGCTCAGGCTTCACTGAATAACTTCACAGCAGAATCTTCATGGTGATCTTAATTCTT
Source organism: Mesitornis unicolor (assembly GCF_000695765.1). Lineage (NCBI taxonomy): Eukaryota > Metazoa > Chordata > Aves > Mesitornithiformes > Mesitornithidae > Mesitornis > Mesitornis unicolor. The sequence goes on along the minus strand of NW_010194073.1, from coordinate 5,147 downwards.
TCGCTTTATTAATACGTTTCTTTTGAGTTGTGATAAATTGGGCATTATCACTGTTAACAAGCCCTTAAGGTCAAGAGTTGTCAGAAAGCTGTTGGCAGTAGTAAGGTCAGTTTCTACTTTTAAGTAAGTATAAATAATAAATAGCGATGAGGCTAAGAATGAACAGCAGACTGAAGAAAGTGGGCTGGAGTCTTTTCTGTCTGGAGTAACACAATGCTTGTTGAGCCCCATATGTAGCAGTCGCTGCAAGGCTCCCTGAATCATTGCTTCTAGAAGTGTTTACTGACCAGCATTGAGGGGAGGGGGAAGGGTGTTCAGTGTCATTGCTCTGGTTTTATTTTTTTTTCATCACAGCTGGCAGGAGTTTTCCAGAAAAATGAGCAAGTCAAAAGATGAGCAGTTATCTTGATGCTTGTTTGTCTCAAAGCACTTTTAATCTGTGTTTACTGGGGATAGTTCATAGCTGCATTGTACAAGTGCACACCCTACACCAAAGTATAGCCAGCTACCAGAATTAAAACAATCATGTACTAGTGAAGGCATGAAACCTGTATTTCTAATTAAAAATGTCCTCATTCAGAATGCCATTGCTTTAAATGGAATTTGACAAGTTCACACCTTTCACAGGAAGAGGAGAACCGTTTGGAATTTGCACTGACGGTTATTTAGAAGCTTAAGTGTCTCTTCTCAGAGGCTGCATCACCAATAGCATTGGTGCCATAAAGCTAGGTCAGGACTTCAGTTGAACAGCTGTTCTTTGCCACAACTTGATTTCCACTCTTGCATATGACATGCAGTCTTGTTTAACCTGTGAGGTGCTATGGATGCAAGGCAAAAGATGAAATTATACTTCATAGCTTCGTAATAACACAATTATCAATTATGTAATGTCATATATAATAAATATCTTCTTCAGATGGTTGTTTAAATTACTTTCTTCCAACTGTGTCCTGCAGTGCTGGTTTTGCATGTTCCCATAAGGTTATACTTTCTTTTCGTTGAGAAGTATGCTGCAGCTTGATGTTACCATGTGAATTGTGTGGCACTAGTTATTTTCTGTGCATTTCTTTTTGTCCCTTGTAGATGTATCCGGATGAGTCTCATCTCAGGTTTGTCTCCTCAAGTGTTGTTGATGGCTGTACTAATTTTCCCTTGAGAATAACTTAGTAAATTGTAAAGATGCTTTTCAAGACGCTTACACTTTATTAACCTCTTGGCTGGCACGGTATTTTGCATTGTTTCTTGGTTTTGAGGCGATTTTCATCTTCTCTTGACAAATTAAAACAATATTTGCCAATGAGTGGACAATGTGGACAACCTCACAGAGTTGCCTAGGGGGCAGTTCGTGCCCATATTGGGTGGCATACTGATGGTACTAATTTCCAGAGGAATTTTGAAATTCATTAACTTTTTGGAATTTGAGTTCTGGATACTGTTTCTAACTTTCTCAAAGGCAGTAACAATAGTTTCTTGCATCACTTCTGGAATAAACTCAGTTGAGATACTGCAAGAAAGACTTGATTTTGTTTTGGAGTAAGAGCATGCCCATCACTCTTTGAGGTTTTTAAGCTATTAAAGGCTGCCTCAGACATCCCTCGCCAAAAAACTGCTAATGTGGTAGTGTTTGCTGAGGAAATATCACTGCATGCCTGGTTTTGGTTTGGTTTTGTGGCAGTTTGAGGTTGTTTTTTTTCTGCTTCAGATGGTTGTTTTGCTTGTGTGGAGCTTTTAGGCGTGAGAGTGAGGAGTATCTTGTAGAGGCACTGTGATATTGGAGGAGCATGGGGAATGGCTTGAGTAAGGCTTCCTCATCTGTGGCTCAGCTCCAACAATCTGTTTCATCTAACCTGGTACCGCCTCTCCTGTACCACAGATAATGCAGGGGTTTGCTGAGGTAATACCATGACAGCAAAGCTCTTAAAACAGTTGCCAGAAGATCTGCTGCAGAGCTTTAGAAAGCAAAGGCTTAGAAATAGGTCAGTAGCAAAGCTCCAGTGGAACTGTAATAAACATAACTGGCCCTGGCTGCGAGTGAAGTTTTCCAGTTATTATCTTATCCTGCAATTGTGAAAGTCTGTCTTGCTGCATGTTTTTAAGTGTGCAAATCTTTGTTCGTTGTGAAACCTCATATCCTGGTTTTATTTGTTGGGTTTTTTACTGTTTTAAATTGCCACGCCCCAGTAATTTTTCTTGTTACATATGCGAACTCAGTTATCTCCATCCACTAAATTGTACTTTTCATCTTTCTCTTTTCAATCCCTGCACCAACATGATGCAGGATCACTTCAGGAACAAAGGATCAACAAACTCATTTCAGGGAAATGCATTTTGTGTCTCTCAGTCACGATTCCCCAGTGTCAATTTTCTGTCTGAACCATCATTTCTGTTCTGCCTCTCAGCTAAGACAGATATTTTAGACACCTTTGGAGCAAAATTTAAATCTCTTTCCATATGCAAACATTTGCATACTAATTTATGGTTTATTTCTTGGTTCTGTGAGTTATTTCTAGTCCTGGCTTCCTGAAGCTGTGTTTTCTGTTGCTTGGAAAACTCCTCTGATGCTTGTATTGGTGCCACAAATGATACCGCTGTGATGATGATTATGTTGAATGTTCCCTTAGTGCTGTATAAGGGTAGCTTCACTAGCATATACGTGTAATTGCCTATGTTGATTGCTGGTACCATAGTAACTGAAGTAAAAATATTTGAGGATGGAAGTCTGAGCGTATTGTGTCAATGTAGAAGCTGGGCGAGCACACTGGTAAAGGTGGAGATCAGGGGTGATCAGAGTCAAAGGGAGGATCAAAAATACTGACCGTGGAGAAGAAATGACCCTGCACATAAGGCTGATTTATATTCTGATTTCTAGATAACAGCTGTATTCCACACAAATGCTTCTGGAGTGTCTGTGTGCATATTGCTGATTCTCCTGTATTGCTCGGATGTTCACTGCATGTGTTCGATTTCTCTGGATTACCAGTTGTAAATCAGGAAGAGGGGGATTTCTAGTGAGAAGGAAGCAGATGCCTTTTAACTAAGGCCTAAATTAACTTGATTTTTTGTGGTGAAACTTGTGTAAAATCAGTGTACTGAGGACAACTGAGCATCTCTGAAAAATTCTGAAATGCATACATCTGGAATTCAGATGAGGGGAGGTGAAATGTACCTTGGCTCTTCAGGTCTGTAAATAAATCCTAATAATAGAATGCAAGATTAGTATTTGCTTTGTTGTTGTTTTTTTAATCTGAGTATTTTACTTTTTGCCATTTTAAAGCTTTCCTACAGTTGGAGAAAAAAGAGCAAAAACTGACCATCGATCAGCCATCTAAAGCAACAAGGAAAAATTATTCTTTCACAAATGAAGAAGTAAGACTGATTGATCGGGAAAACCAAAGACTGCTGAAAGAACTGTCCCGACAGTCTACAAAGCCAAGAAGTACCACACTGAAGAAGCCAGCCCTACCGCCTGCTAAATTGTCCCACAGCGCCCTCAACAGACAAAAGGAGCAGCAAAGAATTGAAAGAGAAAACCTGGTAAGTTTTGAGAACTGATTTAGACGCTGAATTGAGAAGGGCTGTTTGTTGTCAGATGAATTACTGCTAAATACTTACAAAACTGGTAAGGCAGCACTTGGAGCTTTACTGCAGTAAGTATGCAATTAATTTCCTTTATTATGCTGTTTGTGTAATAGTTCATGTGGCTCTTTGAGAGGGGAAATTATGCTTTTTTTTCAGATGAAAATAGATTTTACTTTATATGACTTTGCTCTACTTTAGTATCATTCAGCTTAAAAAGAACAACCGTTAGCATTAACATGCTCCTAACTTTGGATAGCAGTCACTGTCCATCCTGCTTCACACGTCATGGGTACTGGTCTCTCAAGGACAGGCTTGCAAAATATAAAGCAATCAATAGGATAGCATTAAACTCTTTATATTTGAAGTACAGAGGATACAATGTGAATGTTAGTTTTGTTTTTTTGATTTATTTTATAGTTGTGCATGTCTTTCAATATTTGTAGTGCTCTGCTTGTATTTGAACATAATGGCAATCACAACTTTAGTGGAAAACATAAGTGCAGACTCATTTATAAGGATACTGGCAGAGTTGTCAAATAACAAAAATAATATTGATTTGAATAAGTTATTTTTAGTGATTGAATTGTCATACATATACTGACATTTTCATATCTCCTCTTTGTTCATTAGTGTGTTTGAAACAGAGATAAAATATAGTTAAAATATTTGGAAAATTTATAATGGAAGTAATTTATTCACTTTTTTCCATCTGTAAGTGTAGGCTGCAATTTCCTTTTAGATAGATAGAGAGATAGATTAGACGTGGAGAAAGTCTAATTGACCCATTCAGGAAAATCCATTGGGTTTTAGATCTTCCAGCTTTCAGACATCTGGATTGTTCAAACTTTTCAAAGTAGGAAAATTTCTCCCCAGCTCTACTAGGCTACAGTTGACCAAATGAACATTATAATTCACATGCTGAAAAAAATTGGCATAAATAGTTTTTTAGGTGTGTGATACTTCTCATTGTCTGGGGAAGAAATGTTGTTAGGTTTTGGTGGTTTTAGGTCGGTAGGAGGGCTTTCTTCATGTGTGGTGGGTTGAGGATTTTTGGTTGGGTTTTTTTGGTTTATTTAAAATGTTGAAAGCAGAACTTGCTCTTCCACGTCAACCTTGATAGTAAGAGTCCACTCTTAGGCTGTAGGAAGGAAGTGCTGCGTCACAGTTAGTTACGGTCTAATAGTAACATACTGTACTACGTAGCAATAGATCATTACAGTAATATTAATGTATATGATACTTTACCGTACGCTTCTGTTTACTCAGTCATAAACCTTTTCTCTTGATATATTCCAATATTTTGTCCATTGCCTTTGCAACTTCTGGATTAAAAATTCAGCAAACCTAAACACACAGTCATTTCACACGTTGCTGTTTTGGTATGTGTTAGATGAATAGTGGTTGCTTGTAGTCTGGGAAACAATATCCTTCATTTACATATTCATTTATGCTTTAGTTGTTGTCGTCAGCAACATGAGTGGACATGTTTGACATAAGAATCATCCCTTAAAATTATATGTTAGGACATCACACTATTTTACCGAGGCGAAGAGCTCCTGAGCGGAGGA
>NW_010194072.1:2067-3966 GCF_000695765.1 Mesitornis unicolor | reverse complement strand
GTAAATCTGGGACACTGGGGCATAAATCAAGGCTCCGGAGGTGTAAATCAGGGCATGAGGGGGTAAATCTGAACCCCAGGGGGTTAATCTGGGCCCTGAGGGGGCAAATATGAGCCCTGAGAGGGTAAATTTGGGGCCTAAAGGGGGTAGATCTGAGGTCTGGGAGGGTAAATCTGGGACACTGGGGCATAAATCAAGACCCCAGAGGTGTAAATCAGGGCATGAGGGGGTAAATCTGAACCCCAGGGGGTTAATCTGGGCCCTGAGGGGGCAAATATGGGCCCTGAGGGGGCAAATATGGGCCCTGAGGGGGTAAATTCGGGGCCTAAAGGGGTAACTGTGAGCCTTGGGGAGATAAATTAGGGCCCTGAGAGGGTAAATAGGAGCCCTGAGTGGGTAAATAGAGGCGTGTGGGGTGGCAGGACCCGGATGCCCGGGTCCCTCCCATCGTCCCGGATGCCTGGGTCCCATGAGGATGTGGGAGTGGCAGTGATGCAGGTGCCACCAGCTGTGGGGACGCGTCCCGGAGGGCCACCAGGAGGTAGGTGCCAGGGATGGGACCTCCACCTGGATTTTTGGGTCCCTTTTGGGGCACCTCAAGGTTGGGAGGAGGAACTGGGGGATGCAGGGAGGCCCCGTACCCGGATGCCCGGGTCCCTCCGTGGCTGTGGAAAGGGAAGTAGGGCCCTCGGAGGGGCAATGGTGGCTGCGTCCGGACTCTTGGTTGCCTCCCGGATGCCTGGGTTCCTCTTTTAGGGGGGTGACCCCCTCACAGGACATGGGTGGCCCCTGGAGAGGATCCCATCCACTGGGTCCCATGTCCTGGGTCCCCTTCCTGGACGCCTGGGTCTTTCCTATCTCCATCATGGGCTTGGGAATGGGTCCCCCATGGACACCTGGGTCCCATTCCCAGAAACCTGGGGTGCCCTCCAGGACACCTGGGTCCCCAAGTAGGGGTCCCCACCCAGACGCCTGGGTCCCCAGCCAAACTCCTGGCTCCCTCCTTTCTCTGTCACGAGCTCAGGGAGGGGTCCCTACTCTGACGCCTGGGTCACATTCCCAAATGCCTGGGTCCCCGCCCTGGCCACCAGGGTTCCCAGGAAGAGGGACCCACCCAGACACCTGGGTCCCCACCCAAATTCCTGAGTCCCCACGCAAATGCCAGGGTCCCCAGTCAGAATGTCTGGGTCCCAAGCCAAACTCCTGGGTCCTCGGCCAAACTCCTGGGTCCTCAGCCAAACTCCTGGGTCCCCACCCAGACACCTGGGTCTTTCCCATCTCTGTCAGGGGGTTGGGGACAGGGTCCCATTCCTGAATTCCTGGGCCCCTCCAGGACACCAGGGTTCCCAGGAAGGGGAACCCACCCAGACACCTGGGTCCCCACCCAAATGCCTGAGTCCCCACGCAAATGCCAAGGTCCTCACTCAGGATGTCTGGGTCCCGAGCCAAACTCCTGGGTCCTCAGCCAAACTCCTGGGTCCCCACCCAGACACCTGGGTCTTTCCCATCTCTGTCAGGGGGTTGGGGACAGGGTCCCATTCCTGAATTCCTGGGCCCCTCCAGGACACCAGGGTTCCCAGGAAGGGGAACCCACCCAGACACCTGGGTCCCCACCCAAATGCTTGGGTCCCCACGCAAATGCCAGGGTCCCCAGTCGGGATGGCTGGGTCCCCAGCCAAACTCCTGGGTCACATTCCCGAATGCCTGGGTCTCCCCCAGGACGCCTGGGTCTCCCCCAGGACGCCTGAGTCGCACCCCAGCCCCCTGTGTCCCCCTTGTGATGCCTGTGTCCCCTGCAGGGATGTCCTCTCCTCCGCTGTCCCCAGCGGTGGCCTCGGCGTCGGTGGCCTCGAAACGGGTGCTTCAGGCACTGCTTGGTGTGGCGGAGGCGCTGAGGAC
>NW_010194072.1:422-2051 GCF_000695765.1 Mesitornis unicolor | reverse complement strand
GGAGGAGGCGAAAGCGGCGCTGGAGGCGGCGGAGGCGGCCAAGAAGGAGCTGGCAGCAGCGCTGGTGGCGGCGGTGGCGGCGGTGGCACCGGTGACGGTGACGCCGGAGCTCGATGTCAAATATCACTACTGGACGCTGGGGGAGGCTGCCCACGCCAGCGCTGCCGAAATGGAGCGGGACCTGAACCGGCTTCGCCAGCGCCAAAGGCGGCTCTGGGTGCTCCGGAACATCGCGTTGGGGCTGTTGCTGCTCTGCACCCCTCTGTGTGAGTACAGACCAGTATAGACTAGTTCAGACCAGTAGGAAGCCCAAGGATGGGGTTGGACCAGTAAAGATCCAAGAGTTTAGTCCACTAAAGGATCCTACAGACCTATAGGAACCAGTAGGGAGCTCTACAGACCAGTAGACTTTCCCTTGCTTAGACCAGTAAAGACCAGTTTAGACCAGTATGGACCAGTTCAGACCAGTAGGGAGCCCTACAGATCTGCTTGGACCAGCAATCCCAGCAGGGGGCCTTACAGACCAGTGGGAACCAGTAGGGACCAGTAGGGAGCTCTACAGACCAGTAGAGACTTGCCACTTCCCCAACCAGTATGAACTAGTTCAGACCAATATGGACCAGTCCAGACCAGTAGAGAGCCCTATAGATCTGCTTGGACCAGCAATGCCAGTAGAGGACCCTACAGACCAGTAAGAACCAGTAGAGACCAGTAGGAAGCTCTACAGACCAGTAGAGGCTTTCCTCTACTCAGACAAGTATGAACCAGTTCAGACCAGTATGGACCAGTCCAGACCAATATGGACCAGTTCAGACCAGTAGAGAGCCCTATAGATCTGCTTGGACCAGCAATGCCAGTAGAGGACCCTACAGTCCAGTAAGAACCAGCAGAGACCAGTAGGAAGCTCTACAGACCAGCAGAGGCTTTCCTCTACTCAGACCAGCATGAACCAGTTCAGACCAGCATGGACCAGTTCAGACCAATATGGACCAGTTCAGACCAGTGGGGAGCGCTATGGATCCATTTGGATCAGTGGTACCAGTAGAGAACCTTACAGACCAGCACAGACCAGTACAATGCTCTACAGGCCAGTTTAGACTTTTCCTCGCCCAGACCAGTATGGACCAATTTAGACCAGAATGGACCAGTTCAGACCAGTAAGAACCAGTAGGAAGCCCTGCAGACCAGTAGAGTCTTCTTCCCTGTTCTGGCCACTATAGACCGGTTTGGAGCTATCTGGGCCAGTAGGGAGCTCTACAGACCAGTTCAGACCAGTATATACCAGTTGGGACTTGTAGGAACCACTATAGACCAGTAGGGACCAATAAAGACCAGTAGGATGGCCTGCAAACCAGTATAGACCAGTTTAGAACTCTCTTTGGTTCAGTACAGACTGGGTACACTGGGAGGGGACTGGGACTCTGGGAGGGGTTGGGGACACTGGGAGGGGACTGGGGACACTGAGAGGTGACACCAGGAGCGGTTGGGGAAACTGGGATGGGACTGGGGACTCTGGGAGGGGTTGGGGACACTGGGAGGGGACTGGGACACTGGGAGGGGTTGGGGACACTGGGATGGGACTGGGAACACTTGAGAGGTGACACCAGGAGCAGTTGGGGAAACTGGGAT
>NW_010194072.1:0-324 GCF_000695765.1 Mesitornis unicolor | reverse complement strand
GGGATGGGAGTGGGGACACCGGGAGGGCTTGGGGACACCAGGAGGTGTTTGGGACACCGGGAGGGGTTGGGGACATTGGGAGGGGTTGGGGACACTGGGATGGGACTGGGGACACCAGAAGGAGATGGGGACACTGGGATAGGATGGGGACACCAGGAGGGGCTGGGGACACTGGGATGGGATGGGGACACCAGGAGGTGGCACCAGGAGGGGATGGGGACACTCGGGAGGGAACTGGGGACATTGGGAAGGGTTGGGGACACCGGGAGGGGTTGGGGACATTGGGATGACATTGGGGACACTGGGAGGGGATGGGGACACTGG
>NW_010194071.1:1810-2111 GCF_000695765.1 Mesitornis unicolor | reverse complement strand
GGACGGGAGTCCTGGTTGGAGGGCTCCCATGCCTTCCATAGCGTTATTAATTTTTCTGAAGTCGTGGAGCAAGCGCCACTTGACAGTTTGTTTCTTAATAACAAAAATGGACGGGAGTCCTGGTTGGAGGGCTCCCATGCCTTCCATAGCGTTATTAATTTTTCTGAAGTCGTGGAGCAAGCGCCACTTGACAGTTTGTTTCTTAATAACAAAAATAGATGAATTCCAAGGACTAGTGGAAGGCACAATATACCCCTTCATTAGCTGCTCCCTTACTAATTCTTGGAAGGGGCAAAAGCTT
>NW_010194071.1:0-1562 GCF_000695765.1 Mesitornis unicolor | reverse complement strand
TTCCCCCAATTCCAGCCAATGCTTGGGAGACATTAGCTAGAGGCCATTGTGGAGGCCACTTAGCCTGAGAAATTACCGTAACATCAGCACCAGTATCAATAATTCCATTTAGCACTACTTGCTGTTTTCCACGGATAAGGGTACATTGACATATGGGTCGCTTTTGAGAAATAGATTGCATTCATAGAATTTGTGGGTTCCTCGTAGATCCAAATCCACTCCTCCTTTTACAAGGTTGACTAGGAACGGGGGAGTTAATCTCTGCTGGAATCAATATTAATTGCACTATACTGCTACCTTTAGGTATCGTGCAGGGAGGAAATGGGGTCCATGCCATAGTTTTAATTTTATCAGTACTGTCAGAGTCAATGACCCCTGGTAATACAAAAAGTCCTGACAGTGTTGTAGATGATCTTCCTAACAATAGTGCTTGTGTTCTAGGGGGTAAGGGTCCCGAGATATTTGTTGACAATAAGTGAACCGAGGAATCGAGTAAAATTACTGTATGGGAGCTTGCCAGGTCCAATCCGGCGCTACCCGCTGTTGCTGGGCAAAGACTTGAGATGCTGCTGCTTCCCTCTGTGGGGGTTGGAATGTCGGCTGCGATAACTGTGTCTGCACACGTCGCTGCCCCGCACTCCGTGATCAGTTTCCCTTTATTGGTTGACCCTGGAAATCATGCTTAGACCGACATTGATTCGCATAATGACGTCCTTTTTGGCATCTAGGACAAATCCCAGGAGCTTGAAACTTAGCTCCTCCATTCGTGACCAGGCAATTCTTTTTCAAATGTCCTGTCTTACCACAACCATAATAATTCCCCACACCTGATGGACCTTTCATGGTTGCAAAGGCGGCAGCCATAGCCTCGAATTTATGATCTACAGTACCAATTCTATTACAAGCTTCTACCATTTCAATCAATGTGGGATTTGGATTAGGCAGAGATTTCAATAGTTTATTACAATCAGCATTAGCATTTTCAACAGCCAGCTTTAACAATAATATTTCCCGAGCTTCCATGTTGTCTATTTGACATTCCAAAGCCTGCTTCAGTCTATCAATAAACTGCATGTAAGGTTCTTGTGGTCCCTGAGTGATAGCAGTAAAGGCTTTTTGCAGTTTCTGTGAGTCAGGGATCTTAAGAAAAGCTTTTTCCGCTTCTTCGCGAATCGCCTCGAGAGACTCTCGGGGGCAGTCTCGAGCTTGAGTTACTGGATCCGAGTGCTGACCCGTACCAGAAAGATGTTCCATCGTCAGAGAAGCTAATGCTGCATTACTGTGACCTACATATGTAAGGAGGAGTGCCTGAAGTCCCCTTTTCCAGTGTGACTCCCATAAAGAGTACTGAGTCGAAGTCAATAGCAATTGCGCTAGAGACTTTAAATCATGAGGAGTCATAACATATGTGATGAACACGGAAGACAACAGGCTTGCAAAGTAGGGAGAAGAAAGCCCGTGCTCAGTGACGGTGCGGCGCAGTTCCTTAATAACCAGAAAATATAAGGCTTCCCATTGTGCCCCCTGGCGACCCTGATAAATCACTGGAGCTACAATTTTTT
>NW_010194070.1:0-2730 GCF_000695765.1 Mesitornis unicolor | reverse complement strand
ATGGGCATCACATTTGCAAGCCTTCAGTCAAGTGGATGATGGAAAGTGGCTTGGTGAGCACTTCTGCCAGCTCCTTCAGGACCCTGGGGTGGATCCCATCTGGCCCCATAGACTTGTGTATATTTAAGTTGTGTAGCAGGTCGCTAACCACCTATTCATGGATTATGGGGGCTTCACTGTGCTCTCCATCCCTGTCTTCCCGATCAGTGGACTGGGTAACCAGAGTACTGCTGGTTTTCCTACTAAAGACTGAGGCAAAGAAGGCATTAAGTACCTCAGCCTTTTCCTCATCCCCAGTTACTATCCTTCCCCCTACGTCTACTAGAGGGGGGAGGCTCTCCTTAGTTCTCCTTTTGTTGCCAATGTATTTATAGAAACCCTTTTTATTGTCTTTAACAGCACTAGCTAGATTAAATTCCAGCTGTGCTTTGGCCCTTTTAATTTTCTCCTTGCACAGCCTCACAGTAGCCCTGTACTCCACCTGTGATGCCTGCCCCTTCTTCCAAAGATCATAAACTCTCTTTATTTTACTGAGTTCCAGCCAGAGCTCTCTCTTCAGCCAGGCCGGTCTTCTTCCCCGCCAGCTTGATTTCCGACTCACGGGAACGGCTTGTTCCTGCGCCTTTAAGAGTTCCTTCTTGAAGAGTGACCAGCCTTCTTGGACTCCTTTGCCTTTCAGAACTGCCTCCCAAGGAATTCTGCCAACCAAGTCCCTAAACAGGCCAAAGTCTGCCTGCCAGAAGTCCAAGTGGCAGTTCAGCTAGCCCCACTCCTTACTTCTTCAAGGATTGAAAACTCTAACATTTCATGATCACTATGCCCAAGACAGCCTCCAACCATCACATCCCCCACAGGACCTTCTCTCTTTGCAAACAGCAGGTCCTGCAGGGCACCTTCCCTTGTTGGCTCCTTTACCAGCTGTGTCAGGATGTTATCTTCCACACACTCCAGGAACCTCCAAGAGTGTTCCCTCTCTGCTGTGTTGTATTTAAAGCAGATATCCGGGAAGATTAAGTTTCCTACAAGTACAAGGGGAAGTGATCATGAGGCTTCTCCCAGCTGCCTATGGAATATTATACCTATCTCTTCATCGTGGTTTGGTGGTCTATAACAGACTCCCACCATGATATCTGACTTGTTGGCCTTCCCCTTGATTCTCACCCATAGGCACTTGACCCTGTTGTCACTATGGCTAATCTCTATACAGTCGTAGCACTCCTTAACATACATGGCCACCCCACCACCTTTCCTTCCTTGCCTATCCCTTCTGAAGAGCTTATACCCATCTATGGCAGCATTCCAGCTGTGTGACTCATTCCACCATGTTTCCATGATAGCTACTACATCGTAGTTATTCTGATGCACAATAGCTTCTAGTTCCTTCTGCTTATTGCCCATGCTGCATGCATTGGTGTTCAACAGCCGTTAGAGACAAAGGAAATACCAGCACTGGAGACTGTGGAGATTAAACCACTTTAACTGGTTTGAACTGTTTTTTTAGTTGGGCTAGAAAGCTTCAGAACAGAGACTTTGGGAAGAGAAGAAGATTTCATAACTGATTTGTTGATGGTGATCAAGGCCCATAAATGTTGCTTCCTATGCTCAGAGGAACCCTGAGCAAGTGGGAGTTTCCCACATCAGTAGAATTTTGTCATAGACATCAATGAGGCAAAGACAACTCCCAACAGCTATTCCATTAGCCTTCTACCTCTCTTCATATATTATTAACAAATAGTTCTTGGCGTAATATTAGTTTTATGTAACTATTCAAAAACTGCTTTTTAGCTTAGTTGCTACAAACACCTGTACTTGTTTGTAAAGGGACAATTATTATTAATGTATGAACCAGAATACTTAGTGCTCATTTCCCTCCAATTTTATCACCTCATTTAAACAGGAATGTTATAAAAAATGCATAGGACTAAAAATGCATAGGACTGATATGTACAAACTGAAAATTCTTAATCTAAAATCTAAATTAAGTTTATGAATCACGAGCACATTGCTACATCTTTGGATCAGGTTGTGAGTGCCTCGGAAAGATGAAAGGGGCTAAGTTTTTTCAAAAAAATTACTTGAAAAATAATGATTTCAGTAACTATATATAGTGATTTGACAGTTCTGATAATTAAACCCCTTCATCTGCTGTAAAACCTGAAAAATCTAGTGCCTTCACATCAGCTGCAATAATTTACTACATCTGAATAGATCGTCTATGACAGTTATTTCAGATTACAAGCCCCAGTTGATTACCTTAATTAAAACTCAGCTTAAGAGCTGAGTTTCCCATCTTCAAAGAGATGGGCGAATTCATGTTACCATGTTTTGTATCATGTCTTCTTTTAAACTCATTACCTAATAAACTGTTTTGTTGTGTAAAAATAAACAAAGGTACTTCTGAAAAAACATTGACCAAAGTAGATTTTTTATTTACCCTAAAGCTGTATGAGTGGTTCATTTAGGTGTGGGTGCGACGTGACACTTTTGCCTGTGGTTTATGTGCTAGAACTGTTTTTTCTAATGAGCCACGAGCAATGCAGGCAGCCTGCTGCTGGTTGTACGTGTTGGGAATGAATGATTGTGGTCTGCATGTTTCTCATAGATCAGCCTTACTTAATTGCATAAGAGAAATCTGGGTCTTTTGAAGAAGTTTCACTTCTTTCACGTGAAATTGGAAAAACCTAATGCTTGGCAAGATGCAAATTTCCCTTCCCTTCCCTTCCCTTCCCT
>NW_010194069.1:0-6798 GCF_000695765.1 Mesitornis unicolor | reverse complement strand
TTGACTGACTTCCTGAACAGTTCAATGTCAGTCTTCCAGAAGTCCAGGGTGGCCGTTCTGTTGGCCGCCCTCTTCACCTCTCCTAGCACTGAGAAATCCACCATCTCATGGTCACTGTTTCCCAGGCGCCCTCCAACCCTCACATCTCCCACAAGGCCTTCCCTGTTTACGAACAGGAGGTCGAGTTGGGCGCCTTCCCTTGTCGGTTCCTTCACCAGTTGTGTGAGGAAGTTGTCTTCCACACACTCGGGGAACCTCCTAGACTGTTTTCTCTCAGCTAAGTTGTACTTCCAGCAGATGTCTGGAAGGTTGAAATCCCCCACTAGGACGAGAGCCAGCGATCTTGAGACCTTTTCCAGTTGTTTATAAAATAAGTCGTCTATCTCTTCTTCTTGGCTGGGTGGTTTGTAACAGACACACATCACAACATCAGCCTTGCTACCTATTCCGCTGAGTTTCACCCACAAGCACTCGGTCCTACCGTCACCCTCAAGCTCCAGCTCAAGGGTTTCAAAACATTCTCTAACATACAGAGCTACATCCCCGCCAAGGAAGTTACGGCTGTGAGCTGAATGTATTATATCTGGCACGTGCTCCTTTCCCTCCTCTCTTCCTTATGAACTCTCTGTATCACTCTTGCATGCCTATCATATTGTGGGGATTGCCAGATTGCAAGCAGAACTTGGCATTGCCTGTTGGTGCCATTCCAGTGGTTCCCTGGTGCCCTCATTCTGGGAGTCCTCTTGTCACATTTGTTCTTCTCAGTACCCAGGGGAATATCATAATAATAGAGTGCAATAACTGTCATCACACTGGACTGTCACACAAAGGACTGTTCTTCAGTCCTTTGGCAATCAGAGTTGGTAAAATTTTGCTTGGCAAAGTTTACCAGACAAATAACAGATCTATCCGTATGTCTACTTTCCACTGAGATCAGTTCGGGCCTGGCTACTGAAATGCTTCTATTCTTGCACTTTCTTGCATGTTAATAGTTTACTTGTAACTGGAAATTGTTGCTTTAAAGGAAATAACAATAATATGGTCGCTATCAATAAAACTATTTGATGCATCCTAAGTATCAAGAGAAACTCATCCACTGAACTAAAACCAATAAAACAATTCTTTTTTTGAACACCTTAGTGAAATTTTTTTCTTCCTCTAGCAGAAAATAAAATTATATTCTTCTGAGATGTTTCTGCAAGCCAGATGCTGCCCTGCAGGGGTATGTATATATCCCTGCATCAATGAGGCACAGTGAACTTGGCAGGGAATTTGTCCCCAGGAAGTGGCTTTTGGTCTTCCCATCATCCCCACTCCTTGGGCTTCCTGAAGGAAGGGAATAATTTACATAAACAGGTTAGGTTTTTTTATTTAAACCTTTTTTAATGGCAGAGATGCAAGCTCTTGTGACTCAGATTAACTTCAACAAGGAGATTTTGGTTGCATCCCTTTCACAAGGGTAGTTTTACCACCTCAAGAATTTATGACCCTGAAAAATTAGAAGCTTGGCTTAAAAATCATGCACATCTTAAAAACACAACAAAGAGATCTTTGGAAACCTTGTGGTTAGGACATGGATTTTTTTTTTCTTTTTTTCTTTTTTTGTTTTTACTATTTCTCCGTCCTACAGGAAGTCTGAGACTTATAATAAATACTTGTGATATTGTGGCTCCAGGAACCAAGAGTTACTGTAAGTTATGCCAGATTTTGTGAGGCATGCAATAAAATGGTAGAAACTGGCAGGATTCTTACCAGTGGAAAGAAACATCCTTCATTACCTACCTTTTAAAATCCAAAGATAATCGTTTTGCAAACACAGAATACTAGTACCAATAATGTTGTTGTATTCTGCCCTCCTTACTTTTCTGGTACTGCTGGAACTGGTAAAAGCTGTAATTAAGCTGTCATACCTAATTTTAAAATACAGTTAACATTTAATACTTATTTTAAGCTATTTTTGAAGTAAAAGGATATATATTCGGAACTGAGGCAGAGATTAATAACGCATGGGGTTTTAAAATGATAGGGACAACGTGTAGAACAAAGGGGGAGATTTTTTTTAGAAAAGCTTTTTATCCAAGATATGTGTTGTGATACAGCACTGGAGTCTTGCACCAAAATATAACTTTGAAAAACTTAACCAATTCATATCTGAACTGTGTATAATTAACTTCTTAGGTAAGAAGGGAAATTTGAGATTGTTTCAAGCTGTGTGTAGAATGTAGAAAGTGTTTAATTTTCATTTTTTAATTATGCTCATGCATAATAGACTGAGTCAATATGGGATGTGAATTAAGAGAAATGTGTGTTTGTACATTACTATCACTATTACTAATGCATTTTGAAAACAAAAAGAAAATTACTCCTGGTTAGGTATTCACATTTGTTAAAGGTAAAAGTCTATTAAAATACTTGTCTGTTCTGCTGGATTTGTTCAGTGATGTAAGTCAACAATGTTTTTCAGAGTGAATGGAGACTAGCAGTATTATATCGTCTGCATGATGCTGGTATCTGGTAGCATTGCGTGATGGATTAATCACAGTGGGTAGGGCATTTTTTGAAAAGGATGGTTTGAGTATCTTTCAGTGAGCTGATAGTTTTTAAAGGTGGTTGCAATGAACTACCACTTTACAGCTTGTCTGGAATAACTGAAGCACCTTATCGGATGCCCAGAAAGCATATTGTTCCTTATTGTGCAGCTTGGGTTGTAGGCTTTGCAATACTTAATAGACACAGAGTGAGAATATTCATATGGCAGAAGAATATATAATATTAAAGGACATTTCAGATTGTTGAATACAGCTTGCCAGCACTTAAAAAGGCGTTTTTAATTCTGCAAATTATATGCTTGTGTATGTCATGCTGTCGTTTGTTAATATCTCAAAATTAGAACAGTGCATTTTGTTCTATTTGATAATGGACATATTACGGTAGAAATACATTGCATCTGCCTATATTTTAAGACTATTAGCTTTTCTAGTTAAGAATTAAATTACTCTGACAAATCCTGTTGCTTTTTTCCTGTTCATATATATTAAAAAAATTATGCTTTAACTGTGAAGTAATGAACCTTATCTGTGCTAACACTGAAATAGCAAACATAGGTGGTAATACTTACAGCATAGTGAAAACCATGACCTGAGCACGTATGTGCTTTACTGAGTTAGTATCAGTCTGACTCGCTCATTTGCCAGTGCTGGTGAAGTTGAAACAACTCAAGATCCATATGCAAGTTATACAGCTTGTGACATTTTTAATGCCATTAGGGCTTCACTGCTATTGGTGGTAGAGTGAGTTAAATTAACACTAGGCCATTATTAATACCATTATACGTTTTGGATATGTTGCAGACCTTTGGTTGCACTGTAGGCATGCCAAGAGATAGCAGCAAAATCACCGTGCCTATTTGCTGTCTTCTAGCTCTCCTTGTGGAAAGCCAGCCTTTGGTAAGAGTCTGAAGCCACTTAAATTTTTTGAGTCAGGTTTACATATTTGGAATGTGGGTATACGGTGGAACTAGGGAAGACTCCCTAGTGAGGAGCAGATACTTTGCTTCCTTTTCCTTTTCCTTTTCCTTTTCCTTTTCCTTTTCCTTTTCCTTTTCCTTTTCCTTTTCCTTTTCCTTTTCCTTTTCCTTTTCCTTTTCCTTTTCCTTCCTTTTCCTTTTCCTTTTCCTTTTCCTTCCCACTCCATACTTAGCCTGTAAGTCATTGTAAGCAGGCTTGCAGGTCATCAAACTCCTGGTCTTGCAGGTTTCCTCAGTCACCAACTTTTCCTTTACAGCTTTCATTGAAGACATCAGATATGCCTTCTAATAAGTGGTGGACAGTGATGACTTTGCAGTTTGGGGGAGAAATAACTTGGGTTCAGAGTAATTTGATAAAATTTACCTGCTGCTGCAAGTCCTTTCAAGCAAACGTTTTTCTATTGAAAATATTTTCTGTAATAACGAGCAAGAATTGAAACCAATTCTTGGCATTTGCATTTGGAAAGTATTTTTTTTTCCGTTTTGTTACCTAACATATCTTTTGTGTTACTTCAATGTGTCTATAGTTTTGTCAGTTTTAGTTGTGATGTTACCTTTTCATAAGATTTCTGTCTTTAACATGGTTTAATCATAGGAATACTTATAAATGCAGGCAGAAAATAACTGATTTGAATAGCATGGTAAGTAGATTGGTGTATATAGCATCCCTGCTCTATAAGGCTTTCGATTTAATTATTTTAAGTTTGCACAAATTAGCTTTTAAAAAATAAACTGTTAAATTCTCACTCCAGTTGACTGTGGAGGATTATTCTAATTGCTTATTAGAAGAGTTTTTACTTTCTGTAGTACTTGTTTTTTCTACAGTGCTATAGCTTTGCTTTTTGACTTACTCTTTTAACGCAGAGGATTTGCTTGGAATGTCACTTCTAATTTTAACTGTCACTTTAGTTCTTGACTTGATATAGCTAACAGTATATTCTACCACACACCCTCCCCTCTCGCAGCAACGAATCTCTCTAAAACCCTTCCATATCTGTACACTTCCTTTCCCCGCAATGGTACATGCAAAACCAGCTCAAACATGCCACTTTGTCTGACAGTTTTAAAAATTTCTCAGTGCTTTCATTTTTTGAAAGCTTTTTTTTTCCTCCCCAGTCCAAAACAAAATGGCAGGCTGGAATCTGCAACAGCATAATTACAAGTCCCAGGTATAAATACGGTGGAGATAGAAACAACTGAAAAAATGTACCAGTGTAATTTCAAATACTTGGTGCTTCCCTCGCTCCTGGGAGGGAATGTGTTTTTGGCTTTCTAACTGCAAAATTGCTATATTTTACTCTATCAGAAAACTTCCCTAAAGGTGTATCTTGCACACAATGTATGCTTCAGATCACTAGTCAATCTGGGTCTAGGTACTTGAGTGCCAGTTGCCAGTTTAATATTATTAACTTCCTTTACATTACAAGGAGTTGTGTAGATATGAATGTGCAGTTAGTAGACACCTGCTTATGTGTTTTGGTATGACTATCTCTTACTTCAGTTTTAGGCACGTACTCCACAGAAACAGGCATGTCTTCACTACTCCAATTGAAACTCATGACAGTTACAGTAGGCAGTAGTGGATTTAGTAGTACGGTAGCATGGATTTACAACAGCCTACTGAGAGCAAAGCTTGGCAAAGTAAATTGAAAGGGTTTCTGCTAATTCTAGGTTTGGGACACTCTTTGATGTTTTAGCAGTTTTACTAGGATATTAAATTTAAATTTATGGATCATTTAATTTTGTCCTCAAATCAGTGTTTTAAAACAATTTCCTGATTTGGGGGTGGTGGGTGGATTCTGCTCCCTGTAAAACACCTTTTAAGATGTAATGGTTCAAGACCTAGTTGTTGTTGGGTATTTGGATTGATCCAGCAAGTTTTTGATAACAATTATCCAAAATTGCCAGTGGTAGGAAGAAGAAAAAGAATATATTGGATTGCAACACATTACTACAAATTTGATTTTGATCCTATCTGCCACGAATAAAGACCAGATCATTAAAAGTTACCCCTTCATTAAAAACAAACCTAGAAAAATTAAATAATGGCTAGTCCAAATAAGGTCATATTATGCACTTAAAGCAAGAGAGAAATTTTGGATCTCTTTAGATACTGAAAAACAAAGCTGATCTCTATCAGATACACATAATGGTTCCCTTGATTACAACTTTGTCATTTCGTTTGTAAATAGATTTATTGTTAGCTCTTTGTGTGACAAAGCATAGCTCATCTAAATGATGAAAAGTCTGCAATAATGGTAATTGTGAAGGTCTTTTTCTTCAGTTTTGTCAGGATGTGGGAGATGGTTTGCAGCAACATGTGCTTTCTTTTGTGGCAGCCTCATGCTCTTTCATCTTTTTGTCTTGCTTCTCCTGTTGTTCCTTCACAGATACAGGAAAAAGTAACTGCATATTCTCTGATCATTGTACTTGATTGTGTATCTTGGAAAAGCATTCAAATTAATCTGAAGTTGCAGCATTGTTTCATTCCAGCTTACACTGGTGTAGAGAGTGGAGTAACTTGTCTCTAAAGAGACTCTTGTACTGCAGTATCTGCTGCCTTAAAATGAAGAAAACTTGAAATGCTCTGAATTTTCCTCACTTGTGTTTGTAGTTATTGTTGTGTGCAACTGCATCATGAGACAAACATAACACATACAAATTCTTGTTAAATATTTGATAACCACTTCACAATTTGTTTGTCTTATACATATGCCTTTCTTACACAAATCCAGACATCAAGACTTCAAGTTTCGGCTACTATAACAAACTACATGGAAGCTGTGATTCTTTGTTCCTGGCCTTTCTGAATACCTGACTTGTCTGAAAGCCATGCAACAGGGAATTGCTCCCCGTTACATGGTGTCAGGCTTCCATGTAGTGCAGATACATGTTTTGGAGGAAATGTTAAGTCTAGGGAGTTGTCAGTTTGCACGTTTCATCTGTTGGGCATGGGTACCAGAAGAGGAACCATTTTCTGTAGGGGTGAAAAGGGGAAAAGCTGTTAAGAGTTGATACACTATTTTCTGGATAGATACTGGATAGGAGTCTTTAATGTACTCACATTTAAGTGTTAAAATGTCTCAGACCTTTGTTAACTTCTGAAAGAAACCCCTTCTTTTGGTCATATCTTTTCAGAAAGATTGCTGACTCTTGAAAGAATTAGGCTGCATTATTCTCTTTTTGAGTAAAGGTTATCTGGAAGGCTATGTCAGTGTTGATACCTTGCTTCAAAATCTAAAGAATTACAGAATCACAGAATCACAGAACGT